>NW_026596057.1:1553891-1577730 GCF_907164565.1 Psammomys obesus | reverse complement strand
GAAAGAAAGAAAGAAAGAAAGAAAGAAAGAAAGAAAGAAAGAAAGAATTTCTAAGTAGAATGGATGACAGACAAAGTTATAAGAAAAACAGTCAGGAGAAAACTAAAGAAAGTTGACCACAACCCCAGGTAAGAATCCAAGGAATAGGAGGTTAAGAAAGAAGAGTACACACATCTGGAGACAGTCACCCCTCAGTGCACCATCACGTGATCAAAATTGAAAGCTAAAATTTCTTTTTACAAATTGTGGGCTCTGACTCCGGCAGTTTATCCTCATGCTTCCACATTTACACAACAGTACACACACACACACATACACACACACACACACACACACACACACACACCACAGTTTCTAAAAGACGTGCAACTGTTTTTATTGCACTTTTTGCTGAATGAGTTTACTAATCCTCACTGATTGTTCCTGTTGCTGTTAATGTTTTCTGTGTGTAAGATGGTCTTACCACCAAGCACACTGTTTCTTTCAGCTCTTCCTTTCTGGTTTCCAACCTTGTATTTCTTCCCCCCCCCCCCCCCCCAACTGCTCTAGTTTGGACTTGTATTGTTACAGAGCAGAGGTGCCAAAAGGAAGCATCTTTGTCTAGTTCCTGGTCCTACAATCAAAGCTTTTCAAGTTTTCACCACTGAGTGTAGTGTTGCTGTAAGCTTGTCCTAAGCCACCTTTATTATGGTCTGGTGTATTTCATTTACACTGGATGCATTGATATTTTTTCATCATGAAGGGATTTTGAATTTTGTTGCATTCTTCTTTCTGTCTAGTGCATCACTTCAGTTGATTTGTGTATGTTGACCCATCCTTGCATCCCAAGGATAAGCCATGCTGGATGGTGGTACATGATCCTTTTGCGTGCTGCTGAATTTAATTTGATGGTGTTATGTTGTGAGTTTCTACATCTGTGTTCATTGGTGGGCAGGTTCTTTGACAATTAAGTTCCTTCTTGTGTTGTTTTTATTTTACTTTGGAATGAAAGTAATGTTGTCCTGTTGAAATGAATTTAGAATTATTTCTTTTGAGTTGGATTGGTGTTAATTCTGGTGTAAGAGTTAGGTAGACTTCACCAGTGAAACTAGCTGGTCATATTGCCAATCCTTAAAAGTAATTTCCCCCTCCCAACACAGGCTTCTTAAACTTTACAGTTCTGTTCATATTTTGTTTTTTTTCTCCATTATTCAGTAAAAAGTAGACATATATTTCTAAGAATTGACCATTCCCTCTAAGTCATTCAGTTTGTTGGGTACATTACTCACAGAGATCTTAGGTGACCCATTGTACTTCTGTGGTATCAATTGTCATTGCTTTTTTCCAGTTATGGTTAAATTTAGAGTATTCTCTTTTCTTGGTTAATCTTGCTAAAGTTTGCCAATATTTTAATATTTTTAATAAAGTGTCTTAGTTACATTTCTATTGCTGTGATAAGACACCATGACCAAGGTGTCTTATATAAAAGAAAACATTTAATTTGGGCCTCAGAGCCTATTCCTAGTGACACACCTCCTCCTAATCCTTCCATAACAGTTCCACTGACTTGGGACCAAACATTCAAAAATGGGGTCCATTCTTATTCAAACTACCACTTAAAATAACTCAGTTTGAAAAATCCTATGGTTTTTTCTAGTCAGTATTTCATTCATTTTTGGGTGTATTCTTTATAACTTATCTTTTACTAGCTTGGTCTTAGTTTTTAGTTCTTTCTTTAATTCTGTGAGGCATAGAATTTGGCTCTATAACTGATTAATTGTTTTTCTTAATTTCGAGGCTTAAACTTCCTTCTTAAGGACAATTTGCCACATGTCGTAAATTGCTATTTGTTGAGTTTTTGTTTTCATTTGCCTGAAGCTATGTCACCGCTGCTCTCTGGATTTCTCCTTTGATTCATCGATTTATTTTTGTCTGTGTGCTTTTTTTTTTCTTTTCTTTTCTTGCTGATATAGGCATCTAGTGTCACATAGTGTGTTCAGAAAATCTACTTGATATCATTTCCGTATTCTTTTCTTTTAGCATTTTTATTGATTAATTTATTTACTTGACATCCTGATCACAGCTTGCCCTCCTCTCTCTCCTCCCAGTACCTCTCTCACCTCTTCTTCTTGCCTCTTCTTCCATTGAGACTACACCAGGCATCCCAGTTAGGAGAAAGGGATCCAAAGACAGGCAACATAGTCAGGGAAGCCCCTGCTCCTGCTTTAGAAGTCCCACATGAAGACCCACCTGCACAGCTGTTACATATGTGCAGAGGGTCTAGGCTTATCTCTTGCTTGCTCTCTGGTTGGCAGTTCAGTCTCTATGAGTCCCTATTGGCCCAGATAAGTTTTCTTGTGGTGTTCTTGACCCCTCTAGCTCCTTTGACCCTTCCTTCCCCACTTCCACAGTATTCCCCCAAGCTCCACTTAATGTTAGTCTGTGACTCTCTGCATCTGTTTCCATCAGCTTCCGGATGAAGCCTTTCTGATGACAGTTATGCCAGGCTCCTGTCTACAAGAATAGCTGAATAGCATTAGCAATGTCAGGGCTGGGCTTCCCCTCGGAATGAGTCTCAAGCTGGGCCAGTCATTGTTTAGCCCTTCCCCCAAATTCTGCTAATTTCTGTATTCTTTTTTTTTTTTTTTAATTATGTTGTGGTACAACAAATATTTTATCCTGGAAGGGCTCATATCTGTTTTACAAAAATTATTTTCAGTAGCTATTGAATGGAATACTCTCCATGTTTACTAGAGAGGTTTTGTATATGGTTTGAGTCTTCTTAGTTCTTTATGACATTTTAAATCTCTGTTTCATCTACTGTTGAAAGTGGGATATTGACTTACCCTCTTCTTACTATACTGCTGTTTATTATCCCTGGTTTTGTTCTCTTCATGATAGAGTAGCTATTTGTGGGTATGTGTTTATATATTTCTTCCTAACATTATATATATACAACAAGTATTTTTTTTCTATGTAGGGAATACATAAACCTAACATAGACCTATCATAGTTGTAACAGTCTATTCTAAACTGATAAGTTAAATGACTACGTGAAAAATCTACACTGTATTAATTCCCATATTATATATGACTAATGTCACAATTGACATCTTTTATATATTGGATACCAATTCTCGACTGTTATACATTTTAATACTATTGCCATTTATCTTGTGGTGTGATATACATCTGATAAGTGTTGGAGCAAAATCATACTTAAATTTTACTTTCAAGTGAGTTTTATGCTTTTACAACTTTCCATGTTGTTAGTTAGCATACTTCCAGCTCAAACTGATTAACTTGCTTTTTTATGGCTTGTAGGTCCACATTTGTGGGGAGGGGGAGGCTTCGAAAGTCTTTATCTCTCCTTAATTTATGGAGGAAGTCTTGTTGTGGGTAGTCTTTTTATTACCACGCTAAACTTATCACCCCACTGTCTCCAGGTTTAGGGACTCTTCTGACATTATTTCTTTAAATGTGCTGTGGTTTCTTATTCCTTCTGTGCTCCTTCTAGGACTCTCAAAATGGAGATGCGTATTTACTTAGTGACTTCCTAGAAGTCACATCAGCTTTTTTTAAAATTATTCCATAGTTTAGCTTCCTGGTTTTCAGCTTCATGCTACCTGTTGTCCATGGTACCAAGTAATTAATTCTACTGCCTGACAGAGTTACTGCTGAGATTCTCCATGGCATTTTCAGTCTTGTCACTTGCGTTCTTAGCTACAGAATTTCTTTGCGATTCCTTTATGATACTTTCTGTCTCTTTAATAAACCTCATACTCTTTTAAATCATTTTACTCATCTCTATGAGTTTCAGATATTTTACTTTTTCTTTCTCAATCTTTGTAAATTTTAAGGCATTTCTAAAAAATATTTGTCAAGAGGATAATAGATTACTAAAAAAAAAAAAATCCATGATGTTTGAAGATGTGGCTCATTGGTAAAGAGTCTCCCTAGCAGGCTAAGGGTCATTGTGTTTGAGCTCCACACTATATAAGGGGCAAAAAATAACCCTCTGCCTATGAATTTGACAATTTATACACTTATACAAAATGTCCAAAATCTTGCAAAAGTTACCAAAAATACCAAAATGCATTTCTGTACAGACAAGAATGGCCACATAGCTATTAAATAAGTTGATGCTGTTATTAATAAGTTTAGATTGCTGTTAATTCCTTCTCACAAAGGAAGCTCGGGGTAGTAATGACGATATTGTAGCTCTAGCAAACAATTAAGAATTACCTGTTATTAAATTTGTACAAACATTTTCCAAAAGTAAACGGCTGGCCACACTTCTCAACCCACCTTATGATGCTAATAGAAGACCAACTTTAAATTTATGAGAGAACAAACCAGAAAAATCAGGGTCATCTCAATATGAAGAAAAATATTTCAGAACTTTAATAAGAAAACACAATACACTATCTAGGATAACTATGGTTAAAAATCAAATAATAGTGTTCCAACAACTGGAATAATTTTATGGTCCTAATTGGAATTTTGAAAGTTGCAACTACTTTGGAAAACATTCTGTTAGTTTCTTACAAAATAAAACCTATGTTTACCATATTATGGAAGCAATTCCCCGCTCTGGTTTGTAGATGAGAACGATCTAAATGCAATATGAATAAGCATACTTATACACACTCAAAGACTACTGAGTATTGAAAAATGACAACTACAATTTAGAGTGTGTGGATTACAAAGTATTATGATAGCCATAAGAATAAAAGTTTATAATCTCATGGATGTGAAACTACAAACTAAAGAAAGCAGATCTGAAATGACGGAAAACAAAACTGTGGCAAGGAGTGGAGTGACCACTGTACAGGGTCACAGGACATTTTGAAATTAGACAAGTTTTTCATATTGGCTGGGAGCGGGTAACAGCTGCATGTCCTCAGGCCTTTACTTTTGCTCTTTTATTAGTGAATAAACTCTCTGAGCAAAATTTTCAGTCCAGCCACCACTACCATTTGCTGATACCTTCAACTGTTAGTTGTGCTTTTACATAGTGTTTTTGTTGTTATTGTTACATTGTGTTTTTACTTAACTAAGACCCATTTACCTATCTATTTGTCCACAAGTTTATTTTTTATATATGCCCACTCTATTATTCTTGTATTTCTTCTTGTCTTCTGAAACTTCAGAATCCCAGTCTCCCAACCAGAATCTTGGAGATTAATCTGGAACCCTCACTCTGCCTAACAGACAACGGGTTAAGTCCTAGTGCTTCTACTTCTTACATATTTTATATAACCAGCCTTTTATTCTAGTGTGATTCAAACTTTGCATACAAGATGAAGCCTAGTTTCCGTTCTGTGTTTGGGACGAGAGAGCCATAACATGCTCACTTTTTGGTTATTAAGGGTAATGAATAATAACCAGCAGAAACTATTTATCAAATAGTTGGGTTCAGAATCAGAGAAAGAAACAAGCTAGAGGTGAAGGCATGGGTTTGGGATCCCTTGGGCTATAAGGTGCTTTGATTCATGAAGGTTTGAGAACTCACTGGTGACCATAGACCCCCAAGAGCTTCTACTTCCTATGGGAAATGTTGACTGCTGATACCAGGAATTTGTGATTGTGAAAGACCTGTTTTGGAGAATTAAGATGGGAAATGGGAAGACTTTTGTACCATGGCTCAAGAAAGGTATAAAAGGGAGTCAAGAGAACAGGATGGAAGGGGCCCAGTACCACCAAAGAACTTGGATGTATTTCAGTGCCTGTCCTGGGAAGAGAGGGAGAAGTGAAGATTGACAGGCTTGAGTCTCTGACAATCCTGGAGAAATGAAGTCAAGAAGTGGGAGACTACAACAAGAGCAGACTGCAGTGTATAACACAGAAAGATTAAAAACCTGTGAAAAGGTGAAGGCTGATAGAAAAATAGAAGCCCACGGAGGCAGTGACAGGTAAGAAATGCCAGAGTCGTAATGGAACATTCAATGAAGTATGACGTGGAGACAATGGCTGGAACTTCAGCAAGACCACTGAGTCTCCTCCATATTGTACATGGCTTGGGGCTTACAAATACATTTTACCAAATATTTAGACCATGTTTAAAGACTGTGAAAGAACAGGAGTCCATAGTCATGTTTTAAGGAAAAGAAAAGTTGTAAGCGAGGGTCAGTAAAGACACCAATGAAATGGCTGCTCTGTGTGTTGAGGGGAAGGGTTTTTATTATTGTTATTATTATTACAGATAGGAGAGAAAGAACATTCATAGACATCTGGAAGAGTTCAGAAGAGAAAGAAAAAGAAGCAGACTGGACAAGACCAGAAAAGCCAGAATAGCAAGAGAGAGAGTAGCCAGAACAAGCTAGGCAGCCAGAGAAACCATGCTATTATATACAGAACAAAGAAAAGGAACAGTGTCTGAGAGGAGGGAAGCCTGAACTACAACAGTCTGGGAATTAGCATAGTGAGGAGAGTGGAGGAGGTAAGGAGAGCCAGGAAGATAGTGTGAATTTTGAAATGCATAAAGAGTATGTTATGCAACTGTATAACAAGCAAGTGTGTGTGTGCGTGTGTGTGCGTGTGTGTGTGTGTGTGTGTGTGTGTGTGTGTGTGTGTGTGTGTGACCTAGAGGCCAGCATGGGCTTGATATTAAACTACAGGCATATACAAGGGAAGTATCCCTTCCTAGCAGGTAGAAACCCATTTTGTAGGTTCCTAAGACATTCTGACTGTAGGCTTTTAGCCATCATTCCATAGTCTAGCTTGAGCTGAGCCAACCCTGACATTACTGAATATGTACACTGCCTTTCAGCAGTGAACTGGTGAACTAGACTTTCCTTTAGACCTAACAAAAGTATTTTAAGACGAGCATGGCGGTGAAAGTCTTTATTCCCAGCACTTTGGAGGCAGAGAGACCTCTGGGAATTTTAGTCAAGCCTGATCTACATAGTAAGTTCTAGGACAAACAGGGGTAAATAGTAAGACCCTGACACAAAAAGGCAATACGTAAATCATACATAGATAGATAGACAGACAGACAGACAGACAGATAGGCAGACATACAGACAGAAAAGTTAATTTGAGAGAATCAGAACTTTTCAGAAAATCTGATGGAGTTAGAAGGCAGAAACTGTTCCAGGGCCTGGTGTGGATTCTGGGGAATCCCAGCATTGATGAAGTAACAGAGATTGCCTTTAGGGAACTAGTGTTGACCCAGGAACTAGGGAGAGACTGGAAAAGCTTATTCCTATGTGTTTAGAAATCACTGGGCGTGTGGGTGTATGAGTGTGTGGTGGGGGAGTGTCTAATGGACTGAGATTTTCAGCCTAGGAACTTTCAAACCTCTCTTTCTCAGGGAATCAGGCAGGAAAATGAGATCAGTGGGAGAGATATTTCTTTTTCTCTTACAAAAAAGAAAAAAAAAAAAACACTAGGAAGGAAGCCTCTAGAGAAGCAGAGTCAGTTTTACCTTTGACAACTTCACCTTGACAGTGTTTCTGGGGTCACTGGGGACATGAACTTCCTGCCATTCACATAGGTCACACTTGCCTGGAAACGAATGCAATTAGTATCTTTTATTGATGGGCCCACTGACTCACACTGAAACACAAACTCAGTCGCTGTGACCTTTTTCAGCTCTTACTAGTGAAAAGGGAGGTGAGATTTGAGCTGTATTTTTGTTTAATTAAATTTTTTAACTGGTTTTTCCTACTTCTAATTTTTTTTTTTAAATCATAAGAAGAGGCCATGAAGAGAGTCAGGGCAGTCGGTGACTGTTTCTAAGATGCCACCTGAGAACAGAAGCTGGGAAACACACAGGGAAAAAGCAAAATGCTAGAAACAGACAACACAAAGAGAAATTTCCCAATTTGTGAGAAGGCAAAGTGTTACCCTGGTAAACACAAAAATTCTAAGATATTTCCACCCATGATAGATTTAAGTTCACTGTTGACTACAATGCCTGATTAATGTGAATTTCTCAAGAATGAAAAGTAGAAATAGTAGTACAGTACAGGGGTGGAGTTAGAGACAGAAGTCTCTAGCTCTACCCAAACCCAGCACTAAACTTTGCCTTCCAGGAAGCCAGGCTAATCGGGAGCCTTCACCATCACCCTTCCGCCTTACCAGGAGGCTGTGAGAAAGGGAACGTACCTGGCTTTTCTCAAAAGCCATTCCTGAATTTAATTCTGTCTCAAATCTCAAAAGAAAAGAACATTAAAGAAAAATAAATAGAAGCTTCTCAGTTTCATGAGGTCCCATTTATTGATTGTTGCTCTTAGAGCCTGTGCTGTTGGTGTTCTGTTCAGGAAGTTGTCTCCTGTGCCAATGAGTTCAAGGCTCTTTCCCACTTTTTCTTCTAAGCGGTTTAGCTTCTCTGGTTTTATGTTGAGGTCTTTGATCCACTTGGACTTTAGTTTTGTGCAGGGTGATAAGTATGGATCTATTTGCATTTTTCTGCATGTAGACATCCAGTTAGGCCAGCACCATTTGTTGAAGATGTTGTCTTTTTTACATTGAATGGTTTTGGCATCTTTATCAAAAATTTGGTGTCCATAGTGTGTGGATTTATGTCAGGGTCTTCTATTCGATTCCATTGGTCCACCAGTCTCTTTCTATGCCAGTACCTTGCAGTTTTTATAACTGTTGCTCTATAGTACAGCTTGAGATCAGGGATGGAGATACCTCCTGAAGATCTTTTACTGTAGAGAATTGTTTTAGCAATTCTGGGTTTCTTGTTGTTCCATATGAAGATGAGATTTTTCTTTCAAGGTCTGTAAAGAATTGTATTGGTAATTTGATGGGAATTGCATTGAATCTGTAGATTGCTTTTGGTTAAGATGGCCATTTTCACTATATTAATCCTGCCAAGCCATGAACATGGGAGATCTTTCCATCTTCTGATATCTTCTTCTAATTCTTTCTTCAGAGACTGGAAATTTTTTTCATACAAGTCTTTGACTTGCTTGGTTAGGTTCACACCAAGATACTTTATGTCCTTTGTGGCTATTGTAAAGGGTGTTGTTTCCCTAATTTCTTTCTCGGCCCTTTTGTCTTTTGTATACAGGAGGGCTACTGATTCGTCAGAACAAAACGACAGCCTACAGATTGGGAAAGAATCTTCACCAACCCTATATCTGACAGAGGATTAATATCCAGTATATACAAAGAACTAAAGAAATTAAACAACAAAAAATCAAGTAATCCAATTAAAAAATGGAGTATAGAGCTAAACAGAGAATTCTCTGCAGAAGAATATCGAATGGCAGAGAAACACTTAAAGAAATGCTCAACCTCATTAGCCATCAGGGAAATGCAAATCAAAATGACCCTAAGATTTTACCTTACACCCATCAGAATGGCTAAGATCAAAAACTCAAGAGACAACACATGCTGGAGAGGATGTGGAGAAAGGGGAACCCTCCTCCACTGCTGGTGGGGATGTAAACTTGTACAACCACTCTGGAAAGCAATCTGGTGCTTTCTCAGACAATTAGAAATAGTGTTTCCCCAAGATTCAGCTATACCACTCCTAGGCATATACCCAAAAGAGTCTCAAGTACACAAAAAGGACATTTGCTCAACCATGTTTGTAGCAGCCTTATTTGTAATAGCCAGAAGCTGGAAACAGCCCAGATGCCCCTCAGTGGAGGAATGGATGCACAAATTGTGGTATATCTACACAATGGAATATTACTCAGCAATAAAAAACAAGGAAATCATGAAATTTGCAGGTAACTAGTGGGATCTGGAAAAGATCATCCTGAGTGAGCTATCCCAGAAGCAGAAAGATGCACATAATATATACTCATTAATATAGACATATAATATAGGATAAACCTACTAAAATCTGTACACCTAAAGAAACTAACCAAGAGGGAGGACTCTTGCTAAAATGCTCAATTCCTATCCAGAAAAGCAAAGAGGCTGGACATCAGAAGAAGGAGAAAAGAGGGAACAAGTCAGGAGCCTGACACAGAGGACCTCTGAAAGGCTCTGCCCTCTAGACTATCAATGCAGATGCTGAGACTAATGGGCAACCTTTGGGCAGAGTGCAGGGAATCTTACGAAAGAAGTAGGAAACAGTAAGATCTGGAGAGGACAGGAACTCCACAAGGAGAGCAACAAAACCAAAAAATCTGAGCACAGGGGTCCTTTCCTGAGACTGATACTCCAACCAAGGACTATGCATGGAGATAATCTAAGACCCCTGCACAGATGTAGGCCGTGGTAGTTCAATATCCAAGTGGGGTCCATTGTAATAGGAACAGGGACTGTCTCTGACATGAACTGATTGGCCTGCTCTTTGATCACCTCCCCCTGAGGGGAGAGCAGCCTTATCAGGCCACAGAGGAAGACAATACAGCCACTCCTGATGAGACCTAATTGACTAGGGTCAGAAGGAAGGAAAAGAAGACCTCCCCTATCAGTGGACTTGAGGAGGGGCATGCATGCAGAGGGTGGAGGAAGGGAGGGATTGGGACGAGAGGAGGGAGGGAACCAGAGGGGGGATACAAAGTGAATAAAGTGTAATTAATAAAGAATTTAAAAAGAGAAAAATAAATAAATGTTTAGGTAGTCAGACACGAAGGTAGATGTGTCACCTCTATCACCAGATTTTTACAAGCAAACCTGGAGATTGGAGTGTTCGTATGGGAATTTTTCTCCTGTTCAGAAGCTGTATGGACCAGTCTGGTGCAGAAAGTGGGGCTGATCCCCTGTGTATTAGTGAGACTTCATTACAAGGGATGGACGCTTGGCAACTTTCAGTAACCATGTTGCATACTAGACTGGTACAAATGCTGAGGAAATCTTTTGGTATTTCGATAGGTGTTATTGGGGTAATGTCACTGGATCCAGACCTCCACTATGTAATGGGTAGGATACTGAAAAAATATATACATATGGTCTTTAACATTTGGATAGGAAAAGACAAATGCACACGAGAATGGAAAAGGCAAAAAACAAAACAAACAAACAAAAGCAGAGATCAAGTCAAATGAAAGATGAGATAAAAAAAAAAAGGATGGAGATTGCTATGAGCTTAACGGCTCTCAGGGAAGGATCTCTTCAAGAGGAGAGATCAGCAAGGAACACACACTTTCATGGGTGGCATGCCTTGGCTAGATGTTTGCTTTAGAATACTACTGTGGCAGCGTTATTAAAGATGGATTTGCGGAGTCTGGCGACAAGGAAAATGCAGATGCATCTACTATGAGCCAAATGAGCACAGTGGCAAGTGAAGACAGAGAGAGATAGATGCCCTGCAGTCATATGAAGTAGATCTGTCAGAATTCAGTGAATGATTGGAAGGGCTGCCAAGGAGAAAGCGTTAAGTATGGCACCCAAGATTTCTACCCAGGAAAGCTTCTTACATGGTTTTTCTATTCACTGAGATACAGAATGTATATAAAAAGACAGACTTCTATGCCAAAATATGCAAATATGGAAGACTTTGTCCTGCTTGATTCCAATTCTATTTTTCTTTCCTTTCTCTCTTTATTTTAATGTTCTTAAATGGTTTCACTTCAAAATTTTATTTAAAATAATTTGGTGACCAAACTTGCCAGGTTCCTTTAATTTAGCACCTCTGAAAAGTTTGGAAAAGTTAATCTCAAATGAAGCATAGAGAAAAAGTGCTTGTTGCATGGTGGAGGACCTTTCAGGTTTATGTCCTGGACTAGTGTAGCTGGGTTATGGATATAAACATGTTTTTGTTTTAATCCCAGGTGTAGGATGTGGGACTGATTCAGATGGTCCACAGCAGCAAACTATTTGCCTCATGCAAGCTCTGGGAGAAGCCCTTTGCCAGCTGCAGATAGTTTAAATTTAAGGACTCTGGAGAGAGAATAAATGCTAGAGCCCAGAGAGTGTTGGGGAGCTCCAAGACAGAACAAGGCTGCTGCTGCTTCCCTCTGCAGCGCCTGGTTGCTGTTGTTGCAGTGAGACCAGAAGTTGGAGATCTCCTGTAACCAGGATTGAACTGGCTCCAAGGAACCGGACAATCCTAACCAGCAGGAAGCCGCTAAGAGAACTGCACCTCCTCTCCCACTAACCCTTTCTCTCTCTTACATAGTGTTAGGAAGTTGGAAGGGATTGGGATGGAACAGGGGAAAAGAGATATAAGAAATATAAATAAAAGAGTTGTTAAAAATGTATGTCAACAGCTGGGTCTTGATGTATGGCTATTCCCAGTTTTCTGAGAAAGTGCTGGATTGATTTCCAAAATAGTTGTACAACTTTGCACTCCCACCAGCAATGGAGGGGTGTTTCCCTTGCTCCACATCCTCAATAGTGTGTGTTATCACTTGAGTTTTTGACCTTAGCCATTCTGACAGGTGTAAGATGGAATCTCAGAGTCGTTTTGACTTGCAGTTTCTGATGACAAAGGATGTCGAGCATTTCTTTAAGTGCTTCTGCACCATTCGAGATTCCTCTGTTGAAAATGTTTTGTTTAGTTCTGTACCCCATTTTTTAAGTTGGATTATTTTGGTTTGTTGGTGTTTAATTTCTTGAGTTCTTTATATAGTCTGGATATTAGTCTTCTGTCAGATGTAGGATTGGTAAAAATATTTTCCCAACCTATAGACTGCTATTTTGTTCTATTGATAGTGTCCTTTGCTTTACAGAAGCTTTTCAGTTTCAATAGGTCCCATTTATTAATTGTAGATATTAGAGCCTGAGCTGTTGTTCTGTTCAGGAAGTTGTCTCCTGTGCCAATGAGTTCAAGGTTCTTACCCATTTTCTCCTCTAGCATATTTAGTGTATCTGGTTTTATGTTGAAGTCTTTGATTCACTTGGACTTGAGTTTTTTGCAGGGCAATAAATATGGATCTATTTGCATTTTTCTACATGTAGACACCCAGTTAGACCAGCACCATTTGTTGAAGATGCTATCTTTTTCCATTGTATTGTTTTGGCTCATTTGTCAAAAATCAGGTGTTCATAGGTGTGTGAGTTTATTTCTAGGTCTTCAATTTGCTTCCATTGATCAACCAGTCTATTTCTATGCCAGTACCATGTGGTACTATTGCTCTGTCATATAGCTTGAGGTCACATATGGAGATACCTTTTATTGTATAGGATTGTTTTAGCTATTCTGAGTTTTTTGTTTTTCTATATGAAGTTTAGAATTGTTCTTTCAAGGTCTGTGAAAAACCATGTTCATATTAGTTTTATTCATAATAGCCAGAAACTGGAAACAACCTAGATGTCCCTTAACCAAAGAATGGATAAAGAAGCTGTGGATATTTATGCAATAGAATACTAGTCAGCCATTAAAAACAAGGAAATCGTGACATTTACAGGCAAATGGATGGAACTAGAAAAGATCATCCTGAGTGAGGTAACACAGACCCAGAAAGACACACATGGTATGTATTCAGTTATAAGCGGATTTTAGTTATATAGTACAGGATAGACATACTACAATGAACAGACCCCAAGAAGATAAATAACAATAAGGACCCAAGGGAGGATGCTTAAATCTCACTTAGAAGGAGAAATATAATAGACAGAGGTAGTGGCTAAAGAATGGGAACAAGGTAAAAGATGGGCACAGAGAGAAATAAGGGTAGATATCAGACCTGGGGTACGTAGGGGCAGGAGGACAGAAGGCCTGCAGAGGAAAGAGAAATAGTGAGTAGGGGCATCTCTGTGACAAGCTGCAAACCTAAATCAGAATATGCCTCTGGAAGGATATGAGGGAGACTCTAGCTAAGTCTCCTAGTAGCAGGAGTCGTGTCCTCTTTAGTCATAGAGACTGAAGAGCACAGCCTTTATCTAGACAAGACTCCTAGTGAATGGAAGATATCACCAACCCACCATTAAAACCTCAATCCAAAACTTACCCTACCTACAAGACCAGAAGAACAGTAGAACAGATAGAGCAGAGATTGAGGGAATGTCCAACCAATGCCACACCCAATCCCTAGAGCCACACCATGGAAGAAAGCCAACCCCTATCACTAGTAAAAATACTCTGATATACTTACAGACCAGAGCCTACCAGAGTTGTCCTCTTAGAGGCTCCACCTAGCAATGGCTCAAAACAGATACTGAGACTCACAGCCAAACACTGAGTAAAGCAAAGGGAGTCTATTGGAATGGGGGGTAGGGGAATAAGTGGACCTAGAGGTGCCAAAAGCTCCACAGGAAGACCAAGAGAGCCAACTAACCAGGGAACAAAGTGGCCTATAGAGTCTGAAGCACCAACTAAGGACATGGCTGGTCTGGACCTAGGTCCTCTACTTAAGTATCTGATGGGCATCTTAGCCTTCATGTGGGCTCACTATTTAGGGGAGTGGGGTATATCTCTGACATGGATTATGTTGCCTGCTTTTTGATTACTTTCTCCTGATGGGACTGCCCTACCAGGCCACAGGGGAGGAAGAAGAACTCAATTCTCATGTGAATAGATGAGCTGGATGTCTGGGTAGGGAGGCTCCCCTATTCAAAAGAATAGAGGAGAGGGGAGACAAAAGGGAAGGTGAGACTGGGAGGAGAGGAGGGAGTGGCCTAGACAGAGATACAGATGTGTGTGTGTGTGTGTGTGTGTGTGTGTGCGCGCGCGTGCATGTGTTCATCTGTTTAGTGTCCCATCCCTTTACTCTTCCAACTTTTATAATTAAATACTGCTAAGAGATCATGACAAATCTTAGATGTTTTTAGAAACCAGTGAGGTCTGTGAAAATGCTTTTGGAGCTGCTGAAAAAACATCCCATCTTTTGCTTGCCTCTAAGGGACATTACACACAAAAGAGCTGGATGGCACAGTCTAGAGTTGCCAGCTCTGAGCCTTTGAAATGTATTTTTTGTTTGTTTGTTTAATGTGCTTCTGTAAAGATTTCCAATTTTCTGAACATCGGAGCTCTCTGCAGGAAATCTCTTAGGCTCTGTGATTCAGGCCTTAGTTCGTGAAATGTGGACACATTTCTGAGACCGTGTTCAGCAGCTCATTTCCAGCCTCATTTGGCCTAGTCAAGATGCTAGCTTTCCCCAAATTGCAGGTTCTCCCAGGAAAAGGCTTCACCTCCCCTGTCTATTTTACTTAGTCTCCAGAACTGACGAAGCAATGGATGTTTCATGCAAGAGCAAATGGAGAGAAAGGGGAATTTGCACATGTCAACATCATGTTGGCAGCAAAATGCCACCCCTGAGTCTGTCTAGAGGCCCTACAGCATAAGCCAAGATAGGATCGACAGAGAGAAACAGGGTGCAGGTACTACCTAACCAAGGTATGCTTGTTGAGTGTAATCAATGCCAGGCCCAGATAAGTCACTTGGGGCCCTGGCCCTCAGTCTTTTCTTGGAGGTGCTGAAGGTTCTGTGTTGACATCTTCCCCAACACGAGGAAGCCACGTGAGATTCTGCCAGGAACAATTCTGGAGTTCAGAAATAGTTTTGCACAGTGGTGTCAGCAAAGGCTAAATTCATATGGATGGCTATGGTAACAACCCCTGGAGAAGCCCTTCATTTAAAAGCACTGGCTCCTTGCAAGGGAATAGGGTTAGAACGTTTCCTCATCTATTCTCTGTTCTGAGACATTTCATGACGAATGAAGTCAACAGGGTGATTTTGTAAAGTAGCAACTTGCTTTTGCCCCCCCCCCCCAACAAAGCAAGTTGGTAGCAGCAGCAGCCACCTCGGAAGCAGAGAGCCAGAGTTGAATTCCATTTAAATAAAATGCCAAAAGGCAGTCAGTGAAAGTGACATTTATGGTGTTACTACAAATGCATTCAGCGGGAAAGCTCAGTAGCAGAAGCAAGGGGGGAAAAAAACAAGCTGTAGTGAAAACTGCCATCTGTATATTGTGCCCCGTTTTTAATATTCTGTATTCTCATAAAAAGTGTTGTTTCTGTCACTATTCAATCTCACAAACTCACACAGAACACTGTTAAAAGTCAGCAGTGTGTGAAATGGTATTTTAAAATAAATGAAACCCGCTCGCAGAGCTGCGGAGGAATATTGCAATGCTGGGCGCTGACAGACAGGCACTGAAAAGTAACAACGGTTATCATCTTAAAGCAAAGCGGATTAAATAAAAACCCACAGCCAGTGGTGCATTACCAAGTCTGATATTGACACAGCTGCTGTGGTGGTTATTTTTCATTGTCTCATCAAGACAAAGCATCATGGGATATCAATCTTCCCTCTGTCAGGCCATGCCTGGTATAAAGTTTTTCGTTTACATTTTCATTATATGCCTTTTATCTCTCTGGTGCCAGCATTTTTTTGTAACTGTGGGGTGGGTTGACCTGTGGGGCAGTGTTGAGCTATTACAGTCTGGCCAGGAGAGCGCCCTCCCAGGGGCAAAGGGGACTTTGTCCCCCTTCCCTTCTTTCGAAACCTTTAGCCTTCTTTAATAGCACTGATGGTCTGGCCATTACTCCCTTGTGTTGGTGAGGATTAAAAACAGCAGTGTGTGTGTGTGTGTGTGTGTGTGTGTGTGTGTGTGTGTGTGTGTGCAATAAAGAGCAAGAGGGAGGAAGATAATGAGAATGAAAATTACAAGATCATTTGAGGATATTATTTCCTTTCTTTCCCTTTTCACGGGAAAGAATGGAGATAGTTAGAAATGGCAACTCCCTTGAGAACACTCCAGCTGCAGCAACAGATTCATGCTCAACTTTTATACACTGTTTTATTCCCCACATGAAAGGTCTCAGATCCAATAGAGAACACTAAGACAGAGATTGTTCCTTCAGGCCACCGGATTTAATGTAATGCTGCTGACAGACAGACAGATATGAAACGGCATAGTGGGGGCTCTGAGGAGAGTCCAGGGCCAAGCCTCAGAGTCAGAGGTCTCTGAAGAGAAGATATGGGGACCATGTGGAAGAAGTGACAGTCTCTTCTTGTACCTTTTTAATTGTACATGGTTACAGCCAAACCTCATCTGTTAGTAGGTGGGAGGCAGGAATGGGACTGGGAGACTTAGGGCCAAAGAGACTCACTTTTGATCTGTACTGACTTCCCAGGTAAGAGATCCTGCTTCCAGGAAGTTTTGTTAGCTAGGGGCTCACAACTCACTGTAGGGTGCCTGTAGGTGTCTGTGAGAGAGCTGCTACAAAGTATTGATACATGAACAGTGTTGGGTCCAATCCAAATAGCCAGTAATGGGCTCAACCTGGACAAAAGCTGGATTTCTGATGGTTAGATAAAAGCCAGAATTTCTCAGGAACTTGTGAAGCTGGTTCCACTCTTCCAAAAGGAGCCATTTGCCCTATCACTGTCAGAAGTGGTCCATGATGCCTATTAGCATACTGAAGCTCATGCTGGCCTCCTGGTTCCCACAGTAGCACAAGTATCTATTACACATTTCAAAGCTCATGCTAGCACCCTAGCCTTTCTCACCTCCTCCCCCACCCGAAACTCTAAATTCTCCCAGTTCACGGGCTTCCTAATACCCAGCTACTCATTCTCCTTATAACCCCGTTATTTCTCAATCTCTCTTTCTCTCTCCCTCTCTCATTCACTCACTCCTCTCTTCTCTGTTTCACTCATGGCAAGGTCAGTCTACTGGACTCTTTCAGATGCCTCTGGCTATTCTCAGAAAATCTACAATAAAAACCATCTGCTTCACCTTACCGTGGCATTTTCACGTCATCCGTTTGTATGAGCAGCAGCTGAGTTCTGACACTGCATTCTTACACTACATTGGCTCCTTGAGCTGGCTTTCCATTCAGTAATCGACTGGTCTGTGGAAAACTTATTTTAATTTGAGACTGCAAAACCAGTGTGTGTAAGAAAGATCAATTTTCCTTGGGGTGACTAATAGAAGTTTTCTCATTCAAGCTCCTACCATTATGTCCACGGCATTCAAAGTTTATTACTGAAACTTCTGAAGTTTAATTATGAAACATTCTTTATCAATTTGGGCTCTACTTCTTAAGTATTTGATCACAGGCATGGGGAAAAGGGGTGATTATTTTCTTTAGAAAAGCCCAAAAACTGATCGTGTATAAGATTGAGATGGTTATAACTAAAAGAATGAGACTTGAGGTTTCAAGGAGGGTCCTGAATTTTTTTTTAGCATCTTCTCTCTACTAGAGTCTTTAGTGGGGTTAGAAGTGAATTTGAGAATGGGTTGAAATTTTGTGACACACAGGAATGCCCTCTCCTTGTGTGCATCTTCCATGTCAACAAAAAGTGTGTTGGGTCAGAGGCTCTGTCTAAGTTACAGTGCTACCCAACAGCTATTGAACAAAGAACCTCAGCACTTAGCATCAAGCCCACCGGAGCTAAGGTGCTTGCTTGAATCCTCTGAAACACGTAGCCCTCTGGTAACTGTTGAAAGGGAACTACCCATATACTACACAGAAAGTTTCTAAAGGCAGATGAAAGCAATTCCACCACCTCTACCTACAAATGTAGACATAGCTGGGTCAGGTGACCTCTGCAGAACTACAGGAGAGATTACAGACTTATAGGTACCTTCCCAGGGACTCTGAAAAAAGGAACAAAGGACACCTTGTTTCTTTGTTTTCTGGACACAGAACCAAGGCAGGTGAGGAAAGAGTAAAGTAAAAATATGCCATGCAGCAAATGAGACAGCAGGGAAGACATAGGGATACAGAAAGACATCTACTTTATCCCACTCGCTGATACTATGAAACGCAAATGCTAAGTCTTCTTCTTTCTCTGTTTCCAGCACTGTGTGCCCTGTATAAGCCAGCTTTCAAGCAGTCCATAGAAATGTTCATCCAACTATGTTCTGCTTGTCTACTAGGAAATAACAACTCCCAAAAGGGTGACTTCAGACAGAAGAGAGAACCAGTTCTGGCAAGTTGTCCTCTGATCTCCATATGAATGTCCACAGGGGCATGTGCGCACACACACATACACACTAAAAAAAAAGAATCTTTTCACGTTAAAAAGGCTAATATTTCAATAAAAGCTATATTTCTGCTTCAGGAGATTAAAACAGAAGGAGGTCTAAAATATTAGTTATAGTCAAATACAAACAAAGCTATTCATGTATATGAGGTATCAATACTTCTTCTCTTTGTCACCTCATGTGTATTACTTTCCACTCCAACTGTGGTTTTATCTTGTAGCCATCCATATTGTCCTTAACATATTTAAATTACAGAATGGTTTGGTTTAGCCAAAAGTTATGAATAACCTCAAAATGAAAGAGTCTACAGTGTCTTTACAGCCTGCCCAATTCATATCCTTTCTCTTTGAGGAGACAATGTCAGAGGAAATACTTGATAGGCAACAGAGTAGCTAAGGAAATACGCAACAGCATCCTTGCCACTGAAGCCCCTTTGAATCTACTCTTTGCCTTCAAAGTAAGCCCCGTCTCAATCTGTTCATTGTGCATTGTCACAGCAAAACATACAAGACCATAAATTGTATGATGAAAAAAAAATGCTTTGGGAGGGCTCCAGATGTTGTTGCTGAGGAAGTTCAAAAGCATGGTACCAGCATCTTCTTATCATGTTGTATCACCTGGAAGAGAAGAAAAAGGTGAAGTGACCATATGCAAAGAGGAGGCAAGAACACAGGAGTATCAAAGTAGACTTGCTAATTTCGCTCTGTTAAAAAAACTCACTTTTGCTGCAACTAATCCAATCCCATGAGACCTAGCTCACTGTCAGAAAACCCAACGCAGTCTTGAGATTCCCATTCCCTATCATGAAGTGGACACATCAAACCCAGCTAACCCACTCTCTTGAGAAAGACCCTAGCCAGTTTATGAGGATGCTGCCACCATGACCTAACCCCCATCCACAGAGTCCTATCCCTTAAAAAGCCAACAACCTCTTCACACTGTTACCATGGAGACCAATGCTCTCAAACATGAATCTTTGGAAAACAGTTTCCAAATTACTAAAGCCTCCAAATCTAGGATGAAATCTGGTTCTTCACAACATGTGCAGTTGACATTGTTGGCAGAAGATGGTCTGATGCCCCCATATCCTACAAGTTCCAGGTTTACCTCTGACTTCATCTCTCTTAACTCCTCTTCAGAATGTGGCCTCTGCTTTTGTGTACTTGTAGCGCCATGACCACTACCTGATGGTCCCATTCCTGTGTCCCTTCTGAGGCAGTGAAATTCTGCCCAACACTGAGTTCCACCTCTTCACATAACCACGATACTTTCACCCACACACCAAAGTATTTAGAAGTCTAATTCCATGTCATCCTACCAACCTGGACCTCTCCATGGAGCAGGTTGGACAGATTTGGATTAATAGCTAAATTTGTTCCCTTGGTCCTGGCTCTGTATCTTACTGTTGCTTATGTTCTTCCTGAAGTGTGCCATTGAGTCTGTGCTCTGTTGAACAGTAAAGACTGGATTGGTAACTACAGACAAATGTTCATTATTCACTTCCCAGTTCAGGCACTTGATTTTACCTCTTAGTTGTTTTGTTTGTTTGTTTATTTGTTTGTTTGTTTTCCTCCTGAGTTGTGTCTTTGAATGACACTTAACCCATAAAATTTTTAGCTTTATTAAAGTGATCACACTTTAATTTCTGCCAGGCTATGACATCTCTAGGTTAATGACACAGTATCTTACTTTTTTTGAGCACAGGAAAACAGTGTTCTCATTAATCAGGTGTTCTGATAATTAGAAAGCCAGGATTGAAATATTCTAAACCACCTGTTGTGAGAGAGTTAGAACAGAACATACTTCTTGTCATCATTCAAACTTTGATAATGCATAAAAAGCATTAGAATCATTATCATAGGTCTGACACGCCATCTTCACAAGCATCCTCTAACAGGAGGTTGCCTCTGGAAGAGAGAATTGTTCACCAACAGGAAAGGAGCAGCTAGTGGAATGATGGGTATTAGAGGGAACTTTTTGGTGCTGCTCACCACTGCAAGGTGAACATCCTCCGGAAAGTCATGGGAAGAAAATAAAGTGTGGCTGTGGTATCGGGAGATCTCTGTGGGTTTTTAATGCCAAAGGCAGTGCTGACATCCTCTATCATATATGCCTCCTTTCCAGAGGCTCACCTCTCACATCTTCTTCCTTGACTGAGCGCGCACACACACACACACACACATACACACACGTGTACGTTAAAATGGCACAAATCCATAGAATCATTTAAAACCTGATTTTTTAATTTTTATTTCCCAAAAATTCATGATACAATTACTATTTTTAAATCCAGATGAAATCACTTAGCTTCAGTAAGAGACAGACAGTGCCACCATCACTCTATAGATACTTTGAATTTAACAAACATTGCTCATGACGTGCTGCCAAGTCTTTTAAGAGGGAAAAGTGAATAGGCATCTCTAATTCTAAGCAAATGACTAATTTCCTTTTCAAACCGCATCGTTATGTCCCCTTATCAGCACCCCTCTGTTTAGAGATTTTTTTTTAATCACAGGTCTAATTTGTGTACACTTTATATCATCCTGATCGTAATGGAAGGTTTTCAGGATACACACTAATTTCATAAAGTTAATGATCCTTTTTATTTATTTAGTATTTGAAATTTTTGAACTCCTAAATTTAAACTTAAGACAATGCTACAAGTTTTGTAATACAGGCCTGATCCTCCTGCAATGCAATAAAGAAGCCAAGTCATTTTTTAAAAAGTTTATTTTTTCTGAGATCCCAAAGAATCTCATATCTACATTATTGACTGGGGCTAAAAGAAGTGAATGTCAGCTGATTCTTTCTTAATCAGGTGCCCTGTTCTCCTCTCAGCCTGGGGATTCTTCTACTAAATCATTGTCCTCCTTCCTCTGATGTGTGTCCAACAGAGCCCCTACCCAGAGGTTCTTGAATACAGTCTTCCCTGAATCTTCCTAAGTAGATCATCTTTACAATACAGGGATATTTGAGTGACAGGCACAATGACCTTTGCACCACTTACTAAAACTTCACAGAGTGTCACAAACATGGAAGAGTTAAGACATGTCACTGAGTGAATACATTTAGAATCACACTCAGCCAAAGCACTCCTTCATAATAAACACTTTGGCAGCACAAGCCCATCAGCCACATGTGTTAGAAGAAGGAAACAGGCATGATGCTCTTTGTTTATCTCTTCACCGTCATTTTGTTTTGCATACTGGAAAGATTATGGGCTATGAGTCAGATAGATTCAGATTTAAATCCCAGCTCTGGCATTTACTATCGCTGTAAATACTGACAAATTACCTGCGCTTCTTAGTTCTCAGTTTCTTCCTGTATGAAACGAAGTAAGAACCTTCTTGCAGGGTAATTTGAAGGATTAAGATAATACAAATAAAGCTACAGGCACAGGCTAGTCTCCCAATCACTTGTAAATATCATGGCCTCATCTTTACTTCTTTATAATGTCAGTTTGCTCAGAAAAAAAAAAAAAAAGGCACTTCTGGTCTTGATGGTTCTTTGGAGATTGTTTCATAGCTTTATGGGCCTTCTATCAATGCCAACTCCTAAAGTGCTTCACTTTTTTTCAAGGAATATAGGCAAAATACTTCCCATAATTCAATACTCATGATCATTAAACACTCCTTATTTATGATGCATTTCCTATTATAAAATTATAAATATTTTATTATAAAATATGTTATATATTTTCATTCTAATGCCTCACAGAGCATCTATATTCTAGAGTACAAAGTTCTTGAGAAAGTTTTAAAAAATTATGTATATTTATCATCTGTGTATTCCATCTGACAGACATTGGTGTGTACAATATTCTTAATCACTTCTATGACACCTTGGCAGAAAACTTTTACAAGTTGTGACTGTGTGACAGAATTCTTACTCATGATCTTGTTGATAGACATAATTTCCTCTAAGTACTGTCATCAAATGCATCATCAGGACCTTTGATTTCTAGAGAGAATGCATGATGTGCTGTCTTGGGACTCTCTCAAAAGGATGACTCTGCAGAAAAGAAGGCTGGCAGCACCCTGCCCTCGTTAAGACTGTTGTACACAAACTACAGAGTGTTGCGCTGCTCCTCAAAGAAGGTGCAAAAGTGGCCTAACTCCATTCTTCTCTTTAAATGGTTCTGGTAAAAGTAGAACATTCATTGGATGCCCTTGGGTGGCTGTGTCAAATTCATCACTTGATAGAGGACAACAGAAACCAGACTCTGAATTTAGAACATATCCTGCAATATCTGCAATTAGATCTTGGCCTTCAAAGTGAGTGGCTTCTTGGCCAAAGCTGTTTATCAGGATCCAATGTCTTGGCACTTATTCCTTCTCATTTACAAAATTATTTGAGTACACACTCAGCAGCATATTTACCAACATTCAATTTCACAGTGATTATGTGGAACATTTCTTTAGTATGATTAGCCACAGAGTGGAGGCACTTTTCATTAGTAAGATTCGTTTTTAATGCACCCAACAAGGGTTTCAGAAGGCATCATGGCTCCCACAAACTGCCCAAGCAGGCACATTTCCATGCCTTTCATCCTAGGGCCACCTTCAGCAGCAGCAGCAGATGGACTTTGAATTCTAGACCTCGCCACATACTATAAAAATAGCACTTTCAAAGATCAGTTTGTCTGTCTACACTAACTCCAATGGGCTGGAAGACCATTGGGCTAGTTAATCTCAGTAACTGAGGTTGATACCACTGGATATTAATTCTTATCTGAATAAATAACTCATCTATAAAAGTCTTCTTAGTCCTAACTAAAATTACTTCACCAGGGCAAGTTTACTTGGCAATCAAATAAACAGGCATCTGAACCATCATATATCTCAGAAAGGAACTAGTAAACACTATATTATCTCCCTTGTGTCTGGACCTTTTCCAAGAACCAATACAGTATTGCTTGTCCTTGCTCAAGACAAAACAGATTTCTAGATGTCTGTGCAAAGTCAGTTTATTTTCTAATTCTTTTTTTAAGAGGTCAGTGCTGACCTACCCACCATGAATTGTGTGTGTGTGTGTGTGTGTGTGTGTGTGTGTGTGTGTGTGTGTGT
>NW_026596057.1:1314024-1553881 GCF_907164565.1 Psammomys obesus | reverse complement strand
TGTGTGTGTGTGTGTGTGTGTGTGTGTGTGTGTGTGTGTGTGTGTGTGCAGGTGAGTGTACATGTGTAAAACTGCATGTATGTATTGTGTCTAGGTGTGTGAATATATGAATGCATTTATGTATGTTGTGTAGATGTATGGAGTGTGTATGAGTGTGTGTGTATGCATGTGCTTGTGTGTATATGTATGCTTGTGTGCACATGTATCTGTCTGTATGTGTGTAGTGTTTATATGTGTAGATATATGTGTGTATGTATGTACATATGAACATGTATGTGTGGGGGTAGGGTACTTATGTCAAAACAGAAATTACTATATTAAATTAAAAGGAAAGCTGAGAGTTTCAGAGGACTGAACTAATGCCATCTACAGACAACAATGGAAGTCCAAATGTGGGGAAATTATACACTAAGCCTTAGCCTTGACAGGTAAAAGTAGAAACAAGAAATGTGATCAGGGGAGGAAAGAGCACTCTGAAATAGCACAACCCTAGAAAGGCAGTCTGCCTAAGATAACTGCAGAGAATAAGCAAATGAAACCGAGCTTGGGAAGGATGGTGTACAGGTGCCCTGAGCAACCACAAAGCTCTCTAGCTGGCAAACCCAGCTCAGCTTTGTCCGTGCAGGTTAATGGGCCCCATAAACGAGGCAGACTCGTCCCAGTGCCAGAGGCAGGGTGTCAATTGCCTAGCAGCAAGCAACCTCTGGACGAAGTGTTGAGGTTTCAACACTTTACAAAGACATGGCTAAAATGTCCGAGCTTCTCTGAGGCACTGGCTACTGCCATCCCACACCTCGATGACAGGAGCAAACCATGCAGAACTTAGATGTTTAAATCCCATCCCCCCCCTCTCTCTCTCATCCCTAAATTCGTTCAGTGATTCTTTCCACATTTGGGCAGTAAATTAGGAAGCATCTCTAGTGCAGAAAGAATGAGTGGTGATTTGAGATGAAGCTTACACATACTAAAGAAAGACAATAGGTTAACAGACAGGCTACCAAATAAATGACCATCCTCAGTGCCTATGGTACTTTTTATATAAATGACTAGTCGTTTTCTTTAGTGACTCGGACTGTATGCAGACGATGGATGTCGGCAGGTCACTATTGGAACTGTCATGTGTCTAAGAACTAGGCAGGAAGCCACCTATTCTTGCACGAAAGTCCTCATTTCCCTCTGGTTTGATCTCACAGCTTCCCTGTGGTACCTGGGTCATGTGACCTGCTGGCAGCACTCTTGCCAATCCACTTAAGTCACATAAAGATCACTCAAAGGCTGAATATCTGCTTTGAGTCAGAAGATTCACAGTTATTAAATCTTTCAGCAATTTCTTTTCTTTTCCCCGAGTCTTGGCAGCGGTGCTTTGTATTTTATAGAACAGTGTTTTCTCTATTACGCTGCGCCAGTGTTTTTAAAAAGAGCTGGTGACACAGAGCTCCCAGAAGGTATTTGTATCCTAAGATGCAATGCTTTCACGAGTGCTTCCACACGCAGGCTAGAACTCTTAAAGCCCGGAGGGTCTTGAGCTCTTCCTCACACTTGAAGTGTTCAAGATGGTGTCCTGGTTTTGAAAAATGTCAAAGGGAAACAGTCACTGCCAACAGACTGACATTGGAACTGACATCGCAGTAGCATCATCCATGCTGTCTTACGCTGTGAACAGTTAAGACTCCATCTGCCCAGAGATCTACTGAAAAACATGTAGGACTTTATATGTTAAAATAATTGGATGAAAAAACATTACCTCTCTTCAGTTGCCCCTAAAGAGTGTGATTCCTTCAATGAAACACTGTGGGTGTAAGCGTTGCATCTCTGTGTGCTTTCAGAGGCCAGGCCACTGTTGGCAAACCTCTCACGTGTTGATTTGTGCAACTCCTTAAAAAAAATAATCAGGACTATGGTCATGACAAAAGAGGAAACTGAGGCAGAAAGAATAGAAGCTGCCCAAAGTAACAAATTTGGGGTTCAAGTGTTGGAGACATTCTACCAGCACAGATAACCTGAAAGTAACACCCAGGATTGTATTCTTGAGCTCATCAGTCAGTCATGTCAAAATTCACCATTATTATCATCATCATCATTATTTGTGTGTCTGCCATGTGGAGGTCAGAGGACAAGTTTGTATAGTTGGTTTTTTTCTGTCACCTTTTCCTGGGATCCTGAACTCACATTGGCAGGCTTTTGCAGCAAGCACCTTTAGCCACTGAGTCAGCTTGAAGGCCCATTAGTCACTACCCCACCATTTCTCACAAGAACAATATAACCAATTTGAGTTGGGTAACTCTATCTATGGCCAACTGCCAGCTGCCAAAACTAATGTGGAAATTTTTTAAGTGAAAATTCTAATATATAGCCCATTATAGTTCTACAATCATCAGTAATTTTGAGCTGATGTCCAAGCATGAGGGACCATTTGGATTCACTGCTCTCAAGTTCACAAATTGGCCCCAAGTTATTTCTGCAGGCTTACTTACATTAATATCTTTTTCTGTTGTTTGGTAGATTTCATCCCACAAGCTCTCTCGGACTTGTCAATCCCCACCAAAAATATAAGCAAATGAATAAACATAAAATAAAAGTCTTCACAGCAGAAAGTCTGGTTAAGTTCTTCATACCTTGTAGAGGCAAAGATACTGAATCATGATAAATCTAGAGAAGAACAATAGATGAGTGTTCAGCAGGACATGGGACAGTAAGATTGCTCCATGGTTACCATGCTTTCTTTATGGTGTCAGTCTGGAATTAGAGAGGAGTGATAAGTGCCTAGCATTTTGAATGCAGTAAGAGCCATTGAGTGGAGCACTTTAAAATGGCTGAAGGACTGGTTCTTGGCCATTCTAATTTTATCTCAATTAAGAATAAGCAGGGAGTAAAAAAAAAAAGAAGGCCAGGCTTTCTGTGTGCGGTTTTTGTGTTTTGTTTTGTCCCTTTTTTTATAGCCTCATCCAGCCCTGACTCAAGAAGCCCCATGAGACTTCTGTAATCTTCTAGATGAAGAGGTTTTAATGTCGTAAGCACTTCTCAGCTCTGCTCTACCACCTGACTTCATTAACTCAGCGTTCGGAAGCAAGCCTTCCACCAGAACCACACCTAAGATGCTTTTATATTGTGGTTTTTGTTTTGTTTGTGGCTGTATTTGTTGCTGTTGTTGTTGTTGATGATGATGATGATGATGATGACGATGTTTTGTCTAGAAGCAGGGTCTCACCCTGTATGGGAAGCAGGAAGGCTTGCATACTCTGTGAAGCAGGCTGTCCTTCAAAGCAATCCTCTTGCCTTAGCCTTTCAAATGCTAAGCTACAGGTATGAGTAGCTTACTCCTGGGTCCACTAAAGTTTTAAACAGTGGTTTTCAAACACATTCTCCAAAGTGTTCAGCCCTTTCCCATGAGAAACTAGAACCTAACAACATCCCCCCACTAATTATTGGCTGGATTTAGTGTCTGCATATAACAAATGAAATGGAACAGAAATGATCCGATATGATGAGGCTATGAGGAAGTGTTGAGGCTTCCTCAGCAGGAGCTAGTTGCCTAGGACAAGGACACTCCAGTAGCCAATAAAGAGATCTCTAGGAGTGAGTCACTGAAGCCAAGGTCCTTTCATAAAACCCAACTGAGAGAGCCAGTCTGCCTTCAGCTCCCAAGGATTCAGGTGGCTCTGCTAACCCATTTAGCTGCAAACTTACAGAGTTTGCACCATCTCACTACACCCTTCCTGGACTCATCACTGGCACCCGTCACTGTTGGCACCTGTGTGACACTCTAATCCAGTTCATTTTACAGTGATTTGTTGTGCAGCAATAGATAACGTAACATGATTATCCTCTATTAGCTTTCCCCCCTTCCACCACTGTTTCTTCATTTTTTACACCATCACTCTCTTGTCTGAACTCTTCAAATCAACATCTTTTAATTGTCTACTGATTATTCCACAAAGTGAATTAAACATGTCAAATGCAGTGAAATTGAATTTTACAGTGGGTAACTATGTACCTACCACTTAGAATTTGATCACACATCTTTATCTGTCTACTCATCTCTTCTTCTAATCACCAAACCATCTTATTTTTTTAATGCATCTCAAAGCCAATTGCAAATCAGTTACCCTTTACCTTAAATATCTCAGCATACATGACAGGATATATGTTTTTATATATATATCTGGGTGTGTATTTCTCATTAAAAACACACACACAATGGAATAGGCGATTCTCCGTGTTTGCATGCTGTTTGTGACAATTCCTACCTCCCCTACCTGCTGAGCACCTATAAAGATGTAGAATGCTCATGAGTATGACTTTGTACTCACTGCCACAGCCTACAAGACAACACCTCATAATTCTGTGCCTCTCCCCCAGTGCCTGATGGCATCTGGCACAGAGTAGGTGTTCAGCTAATGTGTGGATGTTATCTGAAAGGGAAGAGAGTAAAGCATAAATTGGCTCTGACAAGCCAGAGAACAAAGACACTTCCAAACCTCGAGAAGCCAGAGAAAGGACAAAGAAAGTGCTCTCTGTTCTTTGTCTATAAAAAGCCCCTTAAAAGGAATAGTTTGTCCAGTGAAATGAGCATGGAGTAAGGATGGTAAAAATGCCTATGAACAGCGCGATCTGTTTCCCACAGAACTCACCAGATGGCCCAGACTGTTAGACATTACTGAAATCACCACTTGGGAAAACCTGTTATTTCCTTCCCTTGTAACAACCCCTTGGCCTGAACATTAGGATCAGTAGTACATGCGGCAACCGTGATGCTTTGCGGCAGCATTTTAATGGTGTTTAAGAGGCTTGTGAGGCAAAGATAGCTTGTAAGTGAAAAGGTGAAGAACAGCCTTAGGTTTTAGCGGGGAGCAGATAAGTGAAAAAGACAGTTGAGCCCATGTCCTTACAAGGAGCCAGCTCAGTGTCAGAGCTCAGTGTCAGAGCTACCTGTGTTGAACCCAGAACTCACCTTGCCTTCTGACTATTTCCCTTGCCCCCAGCATGTCGAGGGACTAACTGACAGGAGATTGCTCTCATCAGTCCCTTGAAATTGCCTGTGAGCAGGCAGGCCTAGATTTGTTTTGTTTTGTTTCCCTTTTGGCTTTTCTCTGTCTTCTCTCCCTGAGCTGTTCTCCTTATCTCTCAACCCTGTCTATTGCTCCCCCCTCAACACATTTTCTTCTGGCTCTTTGGCCCTTCTAATTTATTTCTTCTCTCACTACCTATCTCATTCGCCCTGGCTCTCACATCGTTTTTATCTGTACCTTCTCCCATTCTTTTTCTCTCTCTCAGCCCTCTTTTTCTCTTTATGTTCTTCTTTGCCTTGCACATTCTCAATCTCCTACCAGGCACTCACTTATCCAACGCATTCCCTTCCCCACCCCACCCCACCCCACCTGCCAAACCAGCATGTGCAAACTTTGTGAAATGGTTCTTGTCCTCCTTACAAACACCAGTCTCATGCTTTTGTAGCAGACGGAAGAGGGTGGATTTTCAACCGTGAAGGTTGCCCAGAGCTGTCTAATTTGTCAGCCTGGTTTCACCTGCCATATGCACAGCCTGAAGCCCCATGACAGCCCTCATTTTCTAAGGTGAACTTCGGCCTTTGCCCTCTGACCCTTTTGTTCACATTCTGTTATTGCAGAGGGACAGAAACACAACCCACCGGTACCTTATTACAGTTTTAATTTCCCGAGTAGTTCTACCACCTCATTTTCACCTTCAGCGTCCCTCTCCCTCGGCAAGAGCTCTCATCTGCAGATTAGGGACCATAGCCCTGGGAATCGTATTTGCATTTTTTCTCAGACAAAGAGCAAGGCTGAGATGAGATTGTTTTAGGGATTTTTAAAAAATTATTCTGCCCTTCTGTGAGTCAAAATACATATAGTAATTAGAATATGCCTATAGTGAGTGGCCTATAGCTATCTTTAAGCAGCCAATATAAAACATGTAGATGGATATAGGACTCTTAGGTAAGGTTTAAATTTGTCTGAGGTCTTAACTTAATGGCATCACTTTTTCCTCTAATCCTGCTCACAGACCTTTTGAATGTGTACAGTCTTAGAAAGTCAGGGGCAACTGGTCAAACCATCTGCTTTCTAAATGTTCCCCTATGCTGGGTCCATTTTGTTTTGAAACTATGGTCTACGTATATATCATGCCGCCCCCTTGTTTATTTTAAAAACTAATTTATCTAAAAAAAATTTATGCAAATGACTAGAAAATTCAATGAATAAATCCCCACAGGAACTAACTTAGCTGAAATATATAACAGCAGTATAATTGCATTTAAAACTTCTCCGTGGAGCACAAGATGACAAGCAGGTCCCATACCTGGTCCTTCTGGGCCTCTCACACATTGTAGACTAGAGCTGAAACTACTTTTGGAAATTATGTTACTTTTTTTTCAAGTTCCAGTGATTAGTCAGGCAGCAAACAACCTAACCTATATTCAATAAACCCATTAAAAATCAATTAGTCCAATCTCACTGATCAAACTAATCATTAGTCATCATTCTTATTTTGCATTGTAGAGCTGTTGAAGGAAAGGGTTTGATGAACTCCATGAATATCCACAGAACATGCTGTCATTCCCACTCTGCTCCCTCTCCCTTAACAGCGTGATCATGACCAGTCGCCTGAGAGAGAGAGGGAGACAGGAACAGCCTCCTTTCACTGGAGGGAATAAAGGCTATTTAAACCTTTGGGGAGTAAGTAGAGGCTTTTGGGGTGAGTGTACATCATTTTTCCAGGCTAAGGTGCTTGGGAACGTCTTATTGGCATAAAGAGGAATTCGAGGAGCTTGCTTGCTGTGCATGACTTTATAAGGAGAGAACCTGCCAGGTGGTGGCTATATGGGTATGTGTACCACCAGGACATGCAGGCCCAGGGCAGAGAGGGAGTAGTCCTGATCCTGCCAGCCTCAGGATGAGATTTTTGGTGTTTGGACATGCCTCAGTCTTACTCTTGTTCCAGGCCGGCTCCCCAAGTCACATGACTTTCCCAGCTCCATAGCACACCTGGAAGAAAACACATTCTCTCTAGATCTCAGTTTCTTCATGTATAAGACAAGAAGTGACAAAGAGGTTACCCCTCTCATCTCTGACCTCTCTAACTTGTGAAACAATAGGCTGCCATAGGACTAAGGGTTATAACCTATACACAATGAGACAAAGTTTAACAAAGACTTGTAAAGAAATTCATGTGTGTGGACACTAAAACACAAGAACTGATTGTGAAGGTCTGTGTAGACCAAGAAAACACAACCCTGTGTTCTCCAAAGATCCACAAGCTAACGAGGAAGTGAAATTTAGTGGAAATTATTTATAAAATTAGTCTTCTTGTTGCTATCATTATTAGGATGGAAGGAATAGTTTTCTCTGCCTTTCTTTCACCTTACACTTTTCTAAACTCTTTTCAGCCACTTTTTTTTTTTTTTTTACCACAGGTGGTAGCTGTTTAGCTCCAAAACATCATATATTAACAGTGAGTACAAGCAAGATACCACAATCTTGACTGTGAATGTTCTTGCAGGCCATAAACACAAGGACTGAAGAAGGGGGTGTTGATTAAGATTCAACCAGCTCAAACCAAGGAGGGGAATGTAAGAGTCTTCAGTGAATTCCCACCATACAGCTGTACACTCTGGCAAAGGCAAGAAATGAACCACATAATTATGACAAAGACACCATATCTGTCCACAAAAAAAAGCATTCTAGACATGGGTATAAATGTCTATCATGACAAAAAAAAAAAAAAAAAAAAAAAAAAAAAAAAAAAAAAAAAAAAAAAAGCAAGCAATGCTTACTAGGAAACACCAACAAGGCCATAATGCAAACTGAAGGATTATAAAAAGCACTATACTTTGTGGGATTAGTGATATTTAAGTTCACTTTTGAAAAAGGAAAAAAGCCTAACTGCCTACGAAGGGTTGGGTCCAAGTGGGTACTGAGTAGTGGTAAACGTTGGAGGGCATCCTAAAACAACCTGGAAAATAGATAATGGTGAGGCTGAGATGGAGGCCTGTGACTTGGAGCCTGATTCCAAAGATAAAGAGGATTCGTGGTGAGTTATAGGTAGAATAATTCCATTCTTGGGAGGAGAACTATGCAGCTGTTTAGGGGGTAGGTTGAAAAGAAAGAAGTAAGGCACTACTGATAGACAAATCAGGATGCTGCAGAAAGCTGCTAGTGTTTGGAGTTCTGTGTTTGTTTTTATTGGGATTTGTGTGTTGGGTGGGTGAGTGGGTGGGCAGTTGATTGGCTTGCTATTGAAATGATTCTGTATAATACAGGATCACCTGGAACTCCCAATTCTCCTTCCTTCCTTACCCTTCGAAGAACTTTGATTACAGTTTTGCATCACTATGTCCACTAAGAAGTCCTAACAGGACACAACAAATATTTCAGTTTTGCTCCCATTCAGGAGGAATATACTTCCCTAATCCCCAGTTTGAGCTTGGCCACATGGCTTCTTTTGACCAATAAATTAGATCAGAAATGGTGTGCATTTCTTCTGGATGGAAGTGTTTATTCCTTATCCCAGCAATTTACATTCTTCCCAGCCCCACCCTCACCACTACTTCAGTAAACATGTCTCTGGTTGAGGTGGTCCTAACTAACTTGACCTGGAAAAGTAAAAAAAAAAAAAAAAAACAAAAAAACAAAAACAAAACCTCTGCTATGTTGAAGCACTGATATTTGAAGTGCTGTCACTTTGCCTGGTCCATTACCATCTGGGAGCTTACTTCTACTGTAGTCTCATTTTGTCTAGGGAAGACCTTCTTCTCATTTATAAATTACATATTATTATTTTTCTGTTGTTTTGCTTCTAGAGAAACTATGTTGTGGTGATGCCTATATAGGTAGGAAGAGCAAGTCAATTTGATGACTGTAAATCTTCATTGGGCTTAAAGATTTACAGTGATTAGGACCTCAGGTTGTCATCTTCTCACTCTTTCTTTATGATGCCAAGAAGCTTCATGGACTCCATCACAGGACAAGTGAATGGAAATACTACATCTCTTTCTTAAGTGATGAATCCAGTAACAATACATTCCTGTAGAGAACAAGGAAAGTCTTGAATGAATGTGTGTTGTCGGCAGTGCCTCAGACGTATGGAAGCACCAAGCCTTCTCTGGGTGGGGAGTGAGAGGATGGTGAAGTCTTCCTTGGGTTTGAGTGCAAATCCTGATAGTGTATGCAGAAAATTCCCTCCATTGCTCTCTTCACTCTTAGATATTTACAGCCTGAGGCTTGCTCGCCTGAATACCTTGCTCTTTATGAGATTAGCTAAACCTGCATCCTCTTTGGTTTGTATATCATAAACCCTGCCTTCTTATTCAGCTGTATGTGGTAACTCTGTGTCTCTATTCAACTGTATATAATAAATACACCAAGCCTCCAAGCACCATGACTTCTCCATCTGAGAGCCCTGCCCACCCAATCCTAGTTTTTCTGTGTGTGTGTGTGTGTGTGTGTGTGTGTGTGTGTGTGTGTGTGTGTCCTTTCTTCAATCCCTCACCACCACTAGTCAGGGTCCCAAGACCCAAGCGTGCAATTACTCAGCTCCTTCCATTCTTGCTTCTCCAATTTTAAAACTCTAAGAGGATTATTTCCAGTTGTCTCCACTCTCTGTACTTTCAGTTCCTAAGGCCTTTGCCCTAAGTAGATGGGTCTGCCTTCTCCTGTGTGGAATAAAGGATAGTTAGTTCCTCCTTCCTCTCTGAGGTCAGATAGAGCCCTGAACTTGGATGCAAAGAACAGTTCAAATGTTATCATCCCTTCTGCAGAGGCTTCTCTGAGACAAGCAACCTTCCTGGCACTACAAAGAAATAACAGCTGTGACTATTCAAGGGTTTCTTTGGATATATAAAAACATTCCCTCCAAGAACTTTTCAACACTTTGCAAATCCCTGATGCCAGTATATCTCTTCAGATAATTTTAGTTCTTTATTTTCTGTTAAAAAAAAAAAAAAAAAAGGAATTCAGGTAAGAACCTATCATTTCCTGTCCTAGCCTCATAATCATTCATTCTCTGCCTGAGTGGTCAGTAGCCGCATATCACTCCCAACACCTAAAGACACTTAGGAAAGTGATACAGGTACATTTGAGCCCAAAGCCTTTATTTGTAAGCATTCTGTTACAGAGATCAGTAGCGATATCAACTTCAACAATACAGCCTAGTTAAAACCTACTTTAACACTTACTAGTTCTATGACTAGCCTGTGTCTATATCTTCCTGTAGTGATATTGTATAACAGCATCAACGTTGTAGTCATGATTCCATGAATTAATATGTTTTCTTTGAGCTGTACCTGGTACACACTCAGAAAATCTGAGCTCTTATTTGGGGAAAACCAAGCTGGAGTTTTGGTAGAGAATGTAAGTCAAAGGACAAGAAATTTTAAGAAATGAAGATGAGAAATGCCCAGCACATTACAAACAAGTTTAAAAGGATGTTAAATTATAAAATATTGTGGTTGAATTTGTTGAGTGGGGGGGGGGGAGTTGAGCACATACTAACTGCTCAGTATGCAACACAATTTTGCTCATGTTGTTTTCTCAACATCTTGAGTTTTTCCACACTCCCCTTCCTGCCTCAATTGTTTACTCAAATTTACCCCAGGAATATTCTTGTCTGCTTTCTCAGACAAGGAAATTGCAGAGATTCCATTAAGTCCCTAGCTTTAACTCTTACAGAGAGGACAGAATCCATGTCCCTGGGAGCTTCCCATTGACCCTGAGTTTGTCAAGGGTGCACAAGCACCTGCCACTTGGACTCCACTCTTGATGCAATATACAAGGGCTAAGTACAGATCTTCAAAATAAAATAAAATAAAATTTCAGACAATTTTGATTTGCAGCTAGATTGCAATTTTCAAATTGTAGCTGAAATTTTCAACCCAAGTGTTCTGTGATTACTCTCAAATTAACTATGTCTAAATCCATACTTTCTACTTTTGCCCATTGTAACAATGCCAACAGAGCATTTTGTTATGTCTAAGAAGAAACATCACAGCCTAACACAATGTGCTGAAGTTTTGATTTCTGATGCTGGGGGTGTTATTTCATCAACAAGAAACCCAGAGATAGACAGCTCTGGCTTCAGTTTAGCAGGTCAAGGATAGTGGACCTATGTTTGTGAAATACACTTGGCCTTTCTTTCCTGTTCACAGGATAACAAACAGAGCTCTGACCATCATACCTGTTTTCCAGGCAGAAGAAACAAAGGGAAAGCTGGAAGGTGTATCTCTCGGGAACACAAGGCTGTACTCCAAAAGCAAAATAGAATTCCACTTCATAGAATTAATTCCATTTAATTGAATTAATAGCATACCAGCTATATGACCAGCCTATCACATGACAGGGGATCTCGTCATTTTAGCTTTTCATCTATGATGACAAAAAAGAAGACAGAGAAGGAAAGACACTCTTATTAGAGTGTCCAGCATGAGGTTAGACATCTTATGGGTTCCTTTTTTTTTTCATTGTGTTTTTATTCATTGAAAATCTGTCTGCCATAGGCAGAAGAGACATCTTGCTATCTGCTCTTTCAAAGGACCCAAGTTCAACACCCAACACCCACATGGCAGCTCACGATACCTATAACTCCAGTTCCAAGGGACCGAATGCCCTGTTCTGCCTCTGAAAGAACCAGGAATGCAAGTGGTGCACAAATTAATGAATGCAAAACACCCATACTCATAAAACAAAATTTTAAACTTCAAAAGAAAAACTGCTTACCTCAATAGCCAGTCTCAAAACCTGGTGGCATCGTAAGCTGTCCTTCACATCCTCCATTTAACATTTTCTAAATAAGCTTTTGACCTTTTACTCCTAACTTGATATCATCACACTGGTATCCTTGAGATCATCCAGATCCTTGAGGTCTGGGACCTAGGTAGGACATTTATATCTTATCTCTGGTATTCGGTGTACTAGATCTTTGTAGGGCTCAGCCTTTCACCTGTTATGGCCAGAAGCAATTTTATTTTATCTTCTGGAAACACCCTAGACACATAGGATACACAAGTACAAAATATAGACTCTGACTTACTCTTCTTCAGAACCAGTTTTTATAGGCTTTTCTTTTGCCTACTGAAAACATAGCACTGTGGGGCTAGGGGAATGAGCTAGTCCAGCTTGCCTTGAGACACAAGTCAATGAGGCTTTCAAATTAGAGCCAGCCTAACTCCAGTGTAGCTACCCAGGAATTGTAGCAAACAACAGCATCTCATTCTTTCTCTCTCTCTCTCTCTCTCTCTCTCTCTCTCTCACACACACACACACACACACACACATACACATACACTCACTCACTCACACACACACACAAACAAACCTTCCCACCCCATTTTATGCTCTTATGGAGCTTGGTATGTTTAAGAACAAGATATTTGTACTAGGAAAAAAAAAATCATTTGTTTGTCACAGTGGCTGATTTCTGTGGTGTAAACATTCCAACCACAACCAATTTCAAACTGTCAACAGGGTATCACTGAATCCAGAGCTCAGAAAAGATAGACACAATTAACTTGTACAAGGAGGTGTGAGCTAAAGGCAGACACCACCATGTGCCATCCACTCATTCGTGATCTGCTTATTAAGTGTTGTGTTCTAAGTTGCGTTACCGCGATGCCACGGTGAATACAATTGGCCTGATCTCTTCTCCTATATCACAACCTAATTGGAGGATTAAAGCCACTTCTTTTGGGAATCCGATTTAGTTTCATGCTTTTATTATGCTGCCTACAAGTTACTTCTACTTCACTTGTCCTGTTTTTCATAAATTCTTTCTGAACGGGCCCTTCGTTTGAACCCCAGCATAACTAGTCAGTGCTCTACACATATTTACCAAAAAGAAATAAATGGAGGAATATTGACTCATTTGCCTTTGAGGGGCCCAGCGGGAAAGTAGAAATTGGGAATAGAATGGAGAGAAAGCCCACAGACAAGGCTTCCTCCCTCAAGACCCTTCCTGTCCCAGGTGGATGATCTCTTTACACAAGTCAAGCTTCGAACAGCTTCAACCATATCCTCCTCCTCCACTCAGTTTCAAATAAAAATGAGTTACACAGACCCCACCAGCAGTACTTTACGAGTACCAGCAATTGCTACCGTGCATCCTTAATAGTGGCGTAATCAAAAGTTATGATGCATTTTTCTGTAATCACAAGAAATGACACCACTTAGTGCTAAGTAAAGCCAATTCCCTACCACACAAAAAGGCAAAAGCATTTCCATTTTCATTTTGAAACGAGTGAGTCAGAATCAATTTGGTAAAGCAGTTAACAGCAACTGTGCGCCCCTTTCCAGTGCATAACAGGTACAATTTTCTTTTAACAAACAGCCGAGCAGAGGTCTCTGTTGCTGGATTAACATGGTGTGTTCAAACCTTCCGACCATTGTGTATTTAAATTGGGTAATAGAGACCATCAGATACACGCCGATATGAATCTCCAGGAGCAGACCAATTTGCCAGCCTCTAAGCATATCTTTAGAGAAAATATAAATGTGAATGTGCTGGGAAGGAGGGTTTTCGTGGGAATTTTAGCACGTTGCAGTCTCAAAGTGTGTCCCATGTGCCTCTGTGTGAGCAAAACCCAAGCTGCAGAAGGAAACATCTTTATTTTGGAAAAAAAAAAAAAAAAGCATCTGTGCACTGAATTTCCTCACTCTTTCTCCCAAAATGAGGACGTCAGCTTAAAAGAAACAAGTGTTAAATTTTAATTGGGCTTACAAGACTAACTTTCTTCCTTATTTCTACTACTACACACACAGACACACACACACACACACACACATATGTGCACACAGGCTTCTCTGGGAAGCACAAAGATAGCTGACAAAATGTATTTTTCCGATGTAGTTATGTACCCATATGAACATTAATTTTAATAATAAAACTTTAAATTGACACCATCGCACATTATATGTCTCCTTTCTTCTCCCTCTTCCGCATTCCCTTCCTCCTCTTCTTCCTTCTCTCCTCTTTCTTCCTCAGCCTTTTGTATTCGTTTAGCTTTTTAGGATAGTCTCACACAGCCTAGATTAGCTTTGAACTTGCTAGAGCTAAGTCTAGGCTTGACATGCTAATAATCTTCCTGCATCTGTGTCCCAAGTAGTGAAATTCCAGGTGTGCTTCCACACACGTAGCTCTGTCTTTAACAGGAAACAATACTAAAATGCACGCACATGCATAATCATGCAAACGTCTGGGGGTTTCTAGAAGAGTTTTTGGAACACTAAAAAAAATTCATATTCTTAGACATAAATTGGCATTTCAGTTTTTTGTTTTGTCCACAATTTATTTGTTCAGTCAAAGGTTTAAACAAGAAAAGTGTTTTAAAATTCGTTACGATACTATCCTTAATACAGAACAGAGTGTTCGGGAGATCATGCCAAAGGCTTCATGGTGATTCAACCAAAACACATGCATAGTTTTACTTTTTAGGGGCTAGGCATTAAAATGACCAAACTGTGAATCTTAGCAATGTCCAACTTTCTTGTTTTTCAGACTTAAAAATAAGTGCCTCCCGAGTTTCCACTGAGGCAGGTGAGGGAATCAATATTACAGGGTTGTGCGTGTGAGACCCAATTAGCAGGGTCCTCGTGAAAGCTACCTATTGATCTAGCTAATTAAACTCAAAGAGAGAACCTGCAGCCAAAACACACATGAAAGAAAACTAACAAGAACCCTGCTTTTATTCCTATGTGAGAGTTACGCTTTTCTTGCCGGAGCCCCTCAGATCTAGCCTTCCCTTGGAAAAAGAGATTTTGTTTCATTCAGCAAAGGGGTCCCTGTGTGGTTGGCTGTGCTCTGTAGCCATAGCTGGGGAAATGACACAGACAGTAGATTGCCTACCATGCAAGCATGAGGACCTGAGTTCAGAACCCTGGGACCTGCAGAAAAGATGCACACACAGGCTTAGGCACTAAAGGAACACATTGGCCATCCAGTCCAGCCATCTCCGTGCACGTCAATCTTGGTGAAAGACCCAGTCTCAAAATAAATAAATAAAATTAATTAAGTAAGTAAGTAAGTAAATTAATTAATTAAGTAAAAGAAAAGGTGGTGAGCACCGGAGGCAAACACCCAACCTGGACCTCTGACCTCCATGTGCACGCTCACATAGCCAGACACACATGTACATTTAAAAATGGAACTGAAAAAGGGAGTAATGTCGAGAAATTGTCTAACTGAACATTCTGATGCCAGAAACACCCTGGTCACAGGGGAGTGTGGTGAGAGACGCAACCACGAACATAGCGGAGAAGACTGAGGTGGCTTTGGTGTTCTCCTACCTCCTTTTCTCACCTTCGCTTGTGGAGATTACCTGTTGCTAGGGGCAGCCTCAGCCCACAAGTCTCCGCAGCGGCCCGTGTGGAGGCTGAAATCCAATCTCTTTGCCTTCCCTGGCTCCCTGGCATGGGGTGAGGCTCACGAAGCAAGAGCCTCTTTTCTGGTCACCCAGCCACACTGTGTGAGGCTGCACAACACTGCATTTGTTGCAAAGTAGTTCCGACATTGAGCTGAGGCATTTTGAGACCTGTCCGTAGTTCTTTCTTCACACCTGCAATGCTCGGGAGAGTATTTTAACAAATATAGCCCATCCTTTCTGCTTCAAAAGCCAGATGTGGGCAGGTGAGTACCGGGGCACTTGAACAAGCAGAGAGACTGGATATCCAGAAAGGGATAATGATGAAATAAGCCGTTAGTTTATTTAGCAAATCCAGTGTGTGTGTGTGTGTGTGTGTGTGTGTGTGTGTGTGTGTGTGTGTGTACGTGTGTGTGTTTACAGGTGCATGTGCCTAAGTGTGTAAATGTAGAGGACAGAATTTAAAGGACAGCTCTCTCCCTTGATCACATTGTGACTTCTCTTCTTGAGCCTGGTTCTCTCACCGAACCTGAAACTCAAGAGGTTAGCTGGGCTGGCTGCCAAGCAAATTCCCCAGTTCCTTCAGTACTTTTGGGGATCCAGGGGTCTGTGGCTGTGTTCAGACAGGGGATGGAATTTAGGCTCTCTCGTCTGGGCAGCAAGGACCTTAGCAATCCAGCCAGCTTCCCAAACCCCATTTGGAAAATACCTTTAAAATTGTTTTGATTTGCTTACTTTATTTAATCTATATGAGTGTCTTGTCTACATGAATATATGTGCTCCACGTGTGTGCCTGGTGCTCTGGACCTCAGATAAGAGCAAAGGTTTCCCTGGGACCAGAGGCTACAAGGTTGCAGGACATCTTGTGGGTTCCGGAAACTGAAACCATGTTCTTTGCGCTGTGTACTCTTCCATCCCCTTAGCCGCTTTTGGACAACTCTTGTTGTATGGTTGTGGTATGCAGGCACATAGAAATTAGCACATGAATCTGGCCAGTGACTCAGAGAAGCCTTAAAGGAATCACAACCACCTGTCTTCTACACTGACTTCCTGTAGGCCTTGTCTGTAGTTACGGTTTCTCTGGATAGGCCCCAATGGAGAAAAGTGGGGAAGGAAGTTAGCATTGACTGGTTATCTGTTATAAGCTTGGTATCACATCAAGTTCTTTTTATATAGTTCATTAGTCACAGTCAAGTCGATTGATAACTGATTGTCCTTCAATATGCAATTCTTATATTAGATTTAGCTAAGGAGTCAATAAAAGATTGGCTGGGCACTATCCAGTTCCCCTGGTTCTGTAACCTTGGCCGGTTGAATCCAGGAACCAGGGTGTGAGTTGTTTAAAAATTACTAGGCTGCTGCCCACAATGAAACCTCTGGCATTGCCCATCAGAGGCCAAACAGGCCAGTGGAGGAAGAAGCAATTTGTCCCTTACAAAGCAAGAGCCAGGTAACAAAGAGTAGCTAAGCACAGACTGCAGTCACAGGGTCCTGACTAGTGCTTCGGACCTAAACAGAAATGCCAGGGCAAGGATGGGCATGTGGAACACACACAATGTGGTGGCAAGAGACCCCTTCCGGTCCTTTCCTTTTCACTAAATCCATCTCCGTGGATACTCTTTAAAAACTACCCTTGAATGAAATTTCAAAGGGGATGCTAGATTTCAAAACGTACGACAGGGACATATTAGACTCAGAATCATAGACTTTTATAGCTGGAAGGAAACACTGAGACCCTTGGGGCGAGTTTTCACAGTGGATTCTGGGGAGTTCTCTTGACTCGGGGCCTAAGTGGTTTGGCAGAGAGAGAGTTAGCTGGCACAGAGAAAAGGGACTAGACAGGAGCTAATTTTACTGTCTTTTCTATATTAAGATTTTATTTAATGCTTTCTTTAAGGGAAAAAAAATGGTCTTATCTTAAAAGTGTGGGATCAGCCCTTATTTTTACAGACAAAGTCCACGGTGCTCATTCAAGCAAGAGAATCATTCCCAGGGATCCATGAACTGATGACAGTGACTCCTCTCCCCTGACTCTGGGATATTCGCCACCACACCAAGCTGCCTCTCATTATGCAGCCTAATTCCCTGTGAGATGGCTTAATTAAAACTGTGGTCATTTTGGTTTTAATCTTGAGACTCTAATTATTTTATGTTAAATATCTTTGGAGCTAATAAAAATGAATTAAATGTATAAATACAACATGAAGTTTAAATAATATTTTTAAACAGTGTTCGGATCATCTGCCATTCCTCCTCCACGGACTTGAGTATTTTAATCTCTGGTTGCCTCGGCAGATAAAGCTTCATGCCACTCGTGAGGGTGAGGAACTAATAACTTTTCTTTCTCCAAGGTCAGGGTGTCAGTTCATCCGACGGAAATTGTTCTCTGAAACTGACCAAGTATAATTAGCACGTGTTTTTATTATTATGCTAGAACTTACAGAGAAGTGGTAAACAGTGACGGTGGGCTTCTTTCTAATCCCTTTCCAGCCAACTCTGATACTGCCATAAACCTCCAGGAAAAAAAAAAAAGTCTGAAACCATGGGGCCCCAACATTGCATTTACCACCCTGGGTTTTATGCTCTTTGTTGCATAAAAGGAACAAAGGAATAGGAGTTGAAGCTACAAGGCTCACAGGGTCTTTATATTCCTCCTGGCCTGGCAATATCTCCCTCCCTCGGCAGGTCTTAAATAATAAACATATATGTTTATGTCCAACGTTGTTAAGGCACCTTACATTTATGATTATCCTACTAAATCTTCACAAGGACACAGAGCAGCAGCTTTGAACTCTTATTCTTTCTATACTATAAAAGCAGAAATGAAGGCATAAACATTAATTTGCCCAAAGTCATTCAGAATTCAATCTTGGCTACTGGAATCCAGAGCCCAGAAAATGCAACCTGGAGACAGAATGTAGATTAGATGGAGCTCAGTGGACTGACTTAGAAGTCAGCTCTAAGGAAATGAATAAAGCCATTGTTTAAAAGATTTGGTTAGGATTCAAACACCCAGGGGTACACACACACACAAGTGTGTGAGCACACACAATAGAAAACACCACACCCTGTTCTTGGTAAGGCTTGGCTTCCCAAAGGCAATCTGAAAGAACTGAGAGTTGAGGGGGAGGGACGGGAGAATCAGTATCTGCTGTTAAGCTGTCCCATGCAGACTCCCAGCAGACTGAGGAATCTAAGCATGTGATGGCATAAAGGTACGGGAAAGGGACAATTTCGATCATATGAGAATACAGCTGGAATCTGGGAAGATTAGGAGGTAGGAGAGACAAAGGCTCTCCTACCTCCTGAAAGAGGCAGCCTAGAGAAAGACCAGGGGAGACAGACAGGGAACTGGCCAAGAGCCCCCAGGAGACCATAAGAGAAGCATAACATGACACATAATGAAGAGGAGCCAAAGAGCCTAGTAGGTGCCCCCACTGGTCACACTGAACACAAGCCCCTCAGTGACCATCACTCAGCTTGACAGTGAACTTGAAAGCAATCATCAATGATGATGTCTAATGCATCTTGAGTTTTCTGTGTGGTCCCACATTTTTCAAGACCCAAACAGGGTGGAGAGCGAACTCCCAGGAGAATTTTTGGAGTGTTGCCTTATTGGCTGCAGGTAGTGTCCATCTAGCACTTGGTTTTGCTCAAGACGCCAACAGCCACACAGCAATTATGGATGGACTTAAGCAAAACTGATTGGCACCACTCCTGATGCTCCGGGCATGTGTTTTCTCCACTTCTAAAATCATCCTTGGTGTAGACAAATACAGTGCTGCCATCTGGGAGGGCACAGATGTGAAGTGGATGCAGCAGCTTCCTATACCATTGGTTCCCTCAACTGAACCCTACCCAGGTGAACACAGGAAAAACAAAGATATTGAGGGAAGAAGGATGCTGGAGGGGATGAGACTCCCTGCTCATCTCAGGGAAGGGAGGCTGGCCTAAGAGAGAAGCTAGTTTGTAGGGAAAGCCCCCAAAGTCTCCTAAAACTAGAACCACCATCTCCACTGCTCTGTTTATTGCTCCTCTGTCTACATGCATCTGTTTCCATTTGAAGCAAATGTGAACCTCCCTTTTTTCTGTTGACATCAAAGCCAGAGATCCGGACTCAGCTTATTGTTATAGCTGCTATCATTAATAATACTTATGACCATGATTACAATGCCATCTACTCTGAGCACCAGAAAGAGAAGTGCAGGCTATAGACAATAGAAACCAGATCTCTTGGGATGCGGGGAACATTCTAGCTGTCATAGGTTTGCATCGGGTTTCAAGCAGAAACCCAGAAAAGTGCTCACTGGATTTTTTTTGGGTGCTTTCTTTGGGAAGATCGAAGTCAGAATTTGAAGTTGTTTGTGTGGTTAACAGTCCACAGCTACAATCAGCTGCTCTAGGGATTGTTCCTTTTTATTTTCAGTTCTCTCTGGTGTGAACACAATGTTGGGCCCGTCCATCTCTTTTGCTCCTTACTCTCTGTTATCATGCTTCCAGAATTTGGGTGACAAACAGTGACCCTCACCAGTTGCACAGATTTGTGAGAATTAAATTGACTCAACACACCATGCAAAATTAACAAGAACCTTGGAGGCCTCAAGAAAAAAAAAAGTTAGGTGAAAGACATGAATGAAAAAATAACCAAGGATGCTTTTCCTTTCTGTATCTTTCTGGGTGGCTCATGGGAACTGTACCGGCGGGGAACAGGACGAGGACACTAAGTTGCACAGATCTGCCTTCAGCACATAGGCCCTGCTCAGAACCCTTGGAAGGACAGAACAGAGTCAAGCTTGGCTTGCAGTGGAAAGACATAACAACAGCATTGAGAGTGCTTCAAGTTCACAAAAACAGACACAGAACTATGTTTGGCACCCAAACTGTGGAATCAACAAAAATTAAATGTGAAATTACACGAGAGGATGATGCTTTCTGTATGTTTCTGGCCATCACTGTCACTGGGCTATCCACGTGAGCTTCTCTTTCCCACCCACCCTGGCATCCGAAGTCCTTGATGCCGTGAGCTGTTTGCTAATTCCTAAAAGCCATCATGCATGTAGCCAGGCTTGCCTTCCCTAGAGCCCATCTCAGAACCTTGGCTCATCCTCCCAAGCCTTTCCTAAGTCCCATCTAGGCTTAGAAAGATGTCCCTTAACTTTTGTGAGAGCAAGCTCCCTTTTCTTTCTGCCTAGCGTCTGTTTCTCTGCCCTTCCATTCTACGGCAAGGTACTGACGAGTGTCCACGGAGCTTGTGCTGTGTCTAACTGCACCGAATTCTGTGCCAGGGAGGTCGAAGAAGGCAGTGATTAGTACAGTGAAAAGTACATGAGCTGTTCTCAGTCTGCGTTGATGACTGGGGAAATCCTCCTCAGTTGAATAGCATCAGAAGCCCACCAAAGCCCATCAAAGCCCACCAATCAATCCTACGGCACAAACAGTGGACAAGGAGAAGGGTAGGGAAAAGCAGATGATCATAAATCTATTCTCTCCTTGCAAAATAAGTGGCCCAAGGATTATTAATGATGAAAAAGTAACAGCAATTCAATCTCAACTCAGCAGGGAGAAGAGCATGCTGGTTTGATGTTTAACTACTTACAGGGCACCCATTCTTCAGTCACTATACCTTACACTAGTTTCCACAGAGGTATCCCCACTGATCTCTGGGAAGCTGACACAAAATTATTTCACTGAACTGTGACTTCTTATAATAGCCTTAAAATTACCCCTGCAACTACAACAAAAACAACATTTGTCTACGTTGTTCTCAAGGCCCTTGTTATTAGTATCTATACCATATAAACCTCACTTAGAACCTGGTGTTGTCCCTAACTAATGAATATGCATTTTCTTTTGAGACAGTGAGGATAAATTTCACTTTTGCCTCAGGATTCTCACAAGATCAAAAGGTTTCATAAGCATAGGTATTTGGTTATAGTAATACTTCACTTCTAATTGTTAATTTTAATCGCATTTTTCTTTTTCTGACAACATCTATCTATTTGCATATATAATTTTTTAATATTGTAGACTATCTCAAGCCCATATAAAATACAGGCAGATTGTAAATTATGCATTAAATGAAAAGTAGACATAAAGTACATCTGAGCACTATTAGGAATGAGACAGGTAACCCAGTTAGACTAACTCTCCCAGTCTCAACCGGTTGATTTTAATCATATGAAATCATCGGTACCTATCGTGTTTTATTTTCAATAACGGTGGCAGTAACTTTTATCTTAATTTCTGTGGGTCCGTTTTAGAATGTTTGCTATCTCTTTATTCTTTGTTCGCTGGCCTAAATTTTCACCCTGCCAGGGTGGTTTCTAGACTCAACTGCATACCCGACTATTTGTGGAGATCGTAAACATTCTTCTTCCACTGCCACACACATGAAATCCTTACCTTACCCTTAAGTAAAACAGCAACTTGTAAAAAGCAAGCACAGCATGACAGGGTGATGGTTAGTTGGTTATCTGAATGGATTTGTGTGTTGTGGCTCTGTCAAAACACTGAAGACTAAGGAGAAACCAGGCCAAGAAGTTACATGTGAATGAACAGAGAGTGTGACGCTCTCAGATGGAGAGAACAGCCATCTAAGATATATGATCAAGTTGTGGGCAAAAGAAAATAACCCGATGGCCTATTCCATCTGGACGTCCACTGTGTTGTTTAAACTCTGGGTCTGGTAAATTTTGGTGTGTGATATTTTTATTTTATTTTCAAGTATTTTATAATAAAGTTTATAAATTTTTAAAAAAATTGATGAGGCATGATGTATCTGTTATCACTCACCCATCTCTACGGCCATTGTTCATTTAGGACTGTCCCAACTGGTTCATAATTCAGCCACTGTGGACCATAATTCTACAGGTTGTTGTTGCCATGTTGAAAACACTCACAAAAATATAAGCCAAGTACATTGATACACATGTATGTGTATGAAAACCCACTGTTCTTTTTTATGCTTACTAAACATTTAATTAAAAGAGGAAGTGTTGGCAAAATATAATATTACAGTCGGGAAAAGGTTTGTGCCACATATGGATATAGGCTAAAGCTGAATCCTGGAAGATAGGTGGTCTTAGAGTAGGAAGTATCTCTTAGAACTAAGCACAGGTAGCAGAATTTCTTAGAGCTTGCCAGGGAACTCCACAGGAGAGCTTTGCTTGGAGCCCACAGCTCTACAGCAGCTACTGCTCTTCAATGCTTTAGGCCTTTCTATCTGCAGGTCCAGTAGACCTGCTGGGCTCCACCAACCTGGTCTTGTTATTGAGAGGACCCTATGTTGCCAACTAACCCTAAAACCTAAGAGACTGAACCCAGACTGATTCGCTTGCTAGATTCCCAAGCTCTGGTTATTCCAATCCCAGTGCCTTGGGGTTACCTGCAGATAAAACCAGAGACCCCTGTGCCCAGTCTTCAACCCCATGGCACTGTCAGATACTATCTTTTCTATTTCTTTGCTGGGTAGGCATAGGCACAGCGTCAGAATCCTCAACTCCACCTATGGGTGGGAAACCTTTCATGCTGATGGAGTTTCTTCTTCCAGAAAATACTCATTTCCCAAAGCAGAATGGCTACAAGAGAGACCTCTCTCTCTCTCTCCTCACTGCTTCCGGCTCTGCTTTCACAATGTTCTCCCAGCCTGCAAAACTGTCTATAAGCAAACTTCTGCTTCCATTCTAAATGCTTGGCAATGGCTGACCTTGCCTTTGGAGACCTGGGCACCATCCACCTTGGCTGGGAAGCCTGAAGAGCTAGTGATGTAAGCCAGATGCTGAGTGCTTTAGGCTGAGTGTGACATCATTCCCTTGTCAAGGGCTCCCCATCTCCTGCCATTGGCCGCTTCTGGGTATGCTGACGTTCAAGGTGGACACTTAGCACATTTATTACACACGGGGTTTATTAGATAACTGGGCTCTGTGGTGATAAATTGGTTGTGTGCTTCATTTAGACTCTCAATGCTCTGCAGGTTTTTCTAATTTAGTTTTGCCATGGCTCAGCCGAGATGAGATTCAGAAGAAGGAAAAGGGAGAACACAGAGAGAGAACAAAAAGCTTGTGTTGTATATCAAATCCTTGCCCTGCCTTTTGCTGGCTCAGAAATGAAGGGCCTTTTAAGCTGCCAACCTCCACAGAGCTGTCTTCCTCTGGGAGATGTGCTTTTCATAACAGGCCCCCACTCTCCCTCTCTTTCATGATGACTCCCCCATTCATTATGAATAGCTGCTGCTTTGGTCCAGGCCTGTCTCTTTTTTCTTCCTTTTCCCCATTCCTTTTAAGTTTGGATTTAAATGGTCTCTCTTTCTCTCTCTTTCTCTCTCTCTCTCTCTCTCTCTCTCTCTCCCCTACCTCTTCAGCACCACCAAGAAACACAGATGGTTAAGAAGAAGGAAGAGCCTTACAGAAAGGAGGTAGGAGAGAAGGTTGTTGACTGGGTCCTGTGAGAACTGCTTCCTACCTGCAGTCTTTGAGAGGCTTCAGATCTCTCCCGCTCCAAGCGAACACTAGGGCATTGAAGGCTGCTTTGAAATGTGGCAGGCTTTGAGTACGTACGCGTGCTTGTGCAATGAAACACAAAAACCTATTTCCCTATCAGAGTGACTGACATTTCTTTCCTCCTTAATGCAGGCCTTGATCTTTCCCTGACTGAATTTTCTGGTTCCCTCCAGCTTACCCTATCAGGAAAAGAACTCTCATCAAAGACACTGTTATCAAGTGGTCATTGATGCCAGGCTTGGCTTAGCCTATTAAAGCCACTGACCACATCCCAAAGGCAAGATACATGAAGCAGATGCTGACTGAGTGGCATTCCGTGGGGCAACCACAAAACTGTATTTTCTTCCTGAATTTAAAAACTTAGAAGCACGTGTGTTTCCTCCACCTTTCTTGTGTCTGTAGGGAAATTCCCTACAGAGAACAGTCCCCTTCACCCCGCCCTCATTACCAACTACACCATTGTGCTAATTTCATTTGTGCTACCATGAACATGAAGGGGAGGCTTTATAAAGTATAAACACTGCTTAGTTGATAAGCTCTGGGCTTTGGTAATAACCAGATACCCATATTCCAAATCCGCTCCTGATGTATACTTAGGTAAGCAATTTACTTACTTAAAGCTTCATTTCCCCATAATTAAAAATGGGTGCAGAGACTATACTCCCCACAGAGTTGGGCTGACATACCCTACTGGGCCAGTTTCACTGCCATTTTGATTTTAAGCATTCATTATCATTACCATGTACATATCTGCTGAACTTTCAAATTATCTAAGCTCATGACAAGGCTTTTGGTAACCTTCTCCAGACCTAACATGCGCAAGAGATGGCCAGAGACAGCAATAGTTAGAGGGTGGGGTGATGGATGGCTGAGCAGAACAGAACATTTTACAGTGCTATCTGCATGGTAGAGGGCCAAGGGAACAGGAAATTCAGCTTCCATGACTCAAGGCTCCCTGTGCTAGGCTGTGTACTTGGAATTTAGAGTTCTCTATTCATATCTATGTTTACACAAAATCAAATTTTCCTTTAAGTGTCATATTGGGAGTACAGCTTGTAATTTATGACATCGTTAGAATTCAGAACCTAAACTCTTTCAGAAGAGAGTATGTCATTTGTAACCCCACTCCATGGACTTCCTTTCGTTTTTACTTAGAATGGCCAAGAAAGACAGGTAGCTGAGGCTTCATGTTGGGTGTCATTCTGCTTTGATATGGGGGGGGGTGGAATTACAGAAACCAGTAGCATTACTAGAAACCCTCTAGCTACCTAACAGCATCATGGGACTCTCCTGCCTGAATCTATAGAGAATGAGTTTGACCACAACTCAAAAGTCACAAGGTAGTAATGGTTCTACCAATACGCAAGCATCTGTAAAGACCTGTTCCATAAGATTCAGAACGCTGTCCTTCACTTACTTTCCTTCTTCTGGCTCTGGAAATCCATTACTGACATTTACCAAGTCACCACCTACCAGCGTGGTAAACGCTTGGGATACTATGACAGTGAATATTGTCATCCTAAGAGGATCTGGAATTATAGATATATATTTTTTAAAAAACTGAGCCTCTAGGTATGTCCGCGATGGATATTCAGGTTGGGTTAGTTGAGGTGGGGCATATCACTGCATGGGCTGTGATCTCAGAGTGCCTGAAAAGCAGAAAAGGAACCGAACAACAGTGAGCATCTCTCTCTGCTCCCTGGCTGCAGATGCAATGTGGCCAGCTGCCTCACATCTCTGCCGCCATGTTTTCCCCATCATGATGGACTGTACCCTCAAACGATGATCCAAAATGTGCTTTCCCTTCCTTCAAGTGCCTTGGCCAGGTGTGTTGTCACCACAATGAGAAAAGTAACATGCATGTACCCAAGGTGAGTAGGCCCTCAAACTTTTCGTAGTCTGATCAAAGATAAAACGTAGAAAGATGGATTTTCTAAAGGTATCATAAAGCTAGACGGTCTGTAAGCCTCAGAATAACATGGACCGGGATTTCTTATTCCCAGTTTATGGATGGAGAAGCAATGCTACACATTAGTAATGTGTACTTAAACCTCTCTGAACAGTGCAGTCTAATTCTGCCCCAGCTTCCCTGGTCTTCACACCCTTCTCTACATTTTCGTCTTCATTTACTCACTTGTCTCTTACTGGTTTTAGTGTCCTATATTATTTAGTCACTCTTTAACTGGAACTTTTACTTATTGGCATTTCCATGCAAGCCATCACCACAGCGATTGTTTCAGCCACTGACTGCACACAGATAGTTAAATACATGGAAGGAGTTGGAAGGAAGGGACTTGCGAGTGGCTGGGGGGAGGGAAGAGGGAAAGCAACATAATTAGATTTTAGTTCAAATGATAGAAACATACATTTGTTGGCAGCTGGGTTTGTGGATGGTACTAAAGGCCTGGTTCTTACTTCCCCTTGTAATGGTAGTAGGTCCACAGTAGTATTTACATGCTTATGTTATATGAGATCATAAAAACAATGTTATTGACTAAACTTAGGTACAAAAGACAGATGTGTTCATTTGGGTTTATCAAATTTCAACCCACTGGGGACCTCTTTCATCAGGATTGTTAAAAAATGCAGGTTCCTGGGCCCCTTCCTTGGCATACAACATAGGAACTTGAAAATGTGCATTTTTAACCCATCTGCCAGGCAACTGGTGTGCACTCCAAAGTTTGGGAATCACTGAGAAGTTACAGATGGAAGTCAAGGCTTGGGAAACAGCAATATTAAATATTTTTGTAGATAAAGAATTGAGGAACAGATGTATTTAGTCATTTGTCTCAAATCACATAGCCAGTAAGTCAGGAGTTGGTGTCAAGGCCTTTTCTGGTGAATTTTATTGGCATTGGGGAATCATCCTTTACTTCTTTACATGTCTCCAACACAGTGCTTCATCAATAAATGTTTACTGAACAAGCCAATGGCTTTTTCTGTGGAGTGAGCTTGAGTGATTGCCCTAACTCTCACAACTCTTGGCAGCTGAGGATCCTCATTTATATGAACCTCCTCCCAGCCAAACCTTGAAATCCCAGACTTTAAAACCCTGGGTCTGGCAAAGGCACGAAGCAGACAGACTGCAGTGGCTCTGGTCATGGTGTGGTCTCTCCCTGTCTGGCCAGTAGAGAGTTCATCATGGGACAGGAGCAACATACGGAGAGAGCAAGAATAATGAGGAAGAGAAGGCAGTGCAAAACTCCAATCTGGCCAGGGTATAGGTTCTACAGTGTCTCTTTTCTATGTGTCTCTCTTTCTCTGTCTGTCTCTGTCTCTCTGTTTCTTTGTCTCTCTCTCTCTCTGTCTGTCTCTATGTGTATCCTTGTCTCTCTGTCTCTTTCTGCATGTGTCTCTCTCTGTCTCTCTCTTTCTCTCCCTCTCTGAAGCCATAAGATTAGATTAACTTAGCTTTCAATCAATTGTCTGGACCTTATATCCAATTCTGTGTCTCCATCTTTCTTTTACATTTCCAACCAAGGGCTTAATTGCAACAACAATAAAAGCAAGGAGACTGTTAAGTTTTATTTTTACCACAAGTTTCATAAAAGAGAAAGAGGGGGAAAAAAGAAAGAAAACACACTCTGACAACATCCCATGTCCCGTCACATCCTATTTTTACAGGAGAGCTGTGGGGTGTGTGATCCACAGCCAGAAATAAAACAGAACTGGAAGAGTCAGCCATCTGTCTGGAAGCTTGCACAGCCCCAGATGGCACTTCCTTTCTGGCTTTCTGGTAACAATCTCCTCTGTCTAACGAAATGAGGCAGAAATTGCCCCGTGAGTTTGTGGGGGATGATGGACTCTCATCCTCCCAGACTTGCCAATAGGACTTGAGGCTCCCTCAGCAATAAGCTTGTTTGTGCATATTACCCTACCCTTGCTATTGTTGTGTGCCACACACAACAATACACACACCTATTCCTCTGTAGCCATTCTCTCTGCCACGCCCTCCTTGCTATGGGTTTTTCAAAAGGAGGAACCATTTACTCCCCTTCTTCTGCACCTAGTCCTAGCCCACCTGAAGGATAATACAGTTTTTGTGCCCTGCACACAGTAGGGATAAATGCTTCCTGACTGGCTGACTGTGTTACTAATATCCAACCACCTGGCTGGAGACAAATAAACAATTTTTCACAAGTCTGACAACTATGCTCTGCCTTTGCCTCCTATCTTAGTTACTTTTCTATTGCTGTGATAAATCACCATGATGAAGGCAACGTATAATTTGGCTTATGGCTTCAGAGAGTTAAAGTCTATGGTGGCAGAGCAAAGGGACAACACAACACATCTTGATTTACAAACACAAGACAGAGAGAGCACTGGGAATTGCACAGATCTTTTGAAACCACAAAATCCACTCCTGGTGACACACCTCATAGTCCTTCCCAAACAGTTCCAGCACCTGCAGACCAAGTCTTCAAATACAGGACCCATTCTCATTCAAACCACCACACCTCCCTCATTCCTTCCCTAGAAGCACTTTCAGACTCCAACCTAAATGCACATGATTTTAAAACTGAGAACTATGGATAGGGAAAGCAAGAGGACTTCTATTTCAGGTCCTAACAACCCCTAGATTTGCCTCCGACACTGCTTTGAATCCATTACCATTAGAAGTGAGACTTCAGGCAAGGAAACTATTTCACCTTCAGGAATCTAGATTTCTTAATTTATATAATGGGTTCAGAGTTACTGTGGGTAATACACATTTTCTCAGAGCCACCTGAAAAGCTGAGAGTGGAGGGACCACTCCCTGCACGTAGTTTCTGACTTAGTGGTTCTGATGTGAAATCCAGGAATGTTTGCTTCAACAAGTTTCTAAGCGGTGGTCATGCCACAGAGCCCGAACCACACTCCGTGGAACCCAGCACATGCTATACACACAGCAATGATTCAGAGATGTCTGTCTTCAGGAATAAACACATAAGCAAATCTGCAAAGAATGGGAGGCAATCTAATAACTGTGAACCATAGTGCTACCTCCTTTCTTGAGGTTTGGAGTCATTGGGTTTTGATACTACACAGCGCTTCACCATTGCCTACCAATATACAAACAAGAGACTGGAAGGCCAATCCAGAATTTTTCTTTCTGGCTTATAAAAGCTGAATAAGCTGGGAAAACAACCCAAAGACTCTATTGGAAGGATAACTCTAATGATGATGTTTGAAATAAAATGCTTGTTTTCTTACTGGTATGGATATTTCCTTTCCTTTTTTATTTCTTGTTTTTTTCTTTCTTTTTTTCTTTTTTTCTCAGTAAGAAGGACTAGGAGGACAGTGTAGAGACTTTTGAATGAGAGACAAGTAATCATGAAAAGGTACTGAGGGAGCCTGCAGGCCCGCTTGGGCTATGATATGCAGCCATAGGCATATGTCAATGGAAAGCCATATGTCCCTTCTGTCAGTAGGAAGAGAAATGACTCCTTTTCACAAGTTCCTGAAGAATGCTGGCCTTTATCTAACTGCCAGAAATCCTTCTATAGTCCAGTTTGAGTTAAGCCAACACTGTCATTTCTGAACATACACCCTTCCTGAGACCTAACACTTAATAGTGACAGATACACCGTAGAGATGCAAGATATTAGCAAGAGCTACAAATGTGTGACAGACTTATAGCTGTCACTGTACTATTTGTGTACACTATAAATTTATAAATAATCTAAAATAACATGTATTAATAAATTATGAATTGTTCCTTCAAATTTCTCTTTCAGAAAAGAACAAAGGAAAGTATGGATATAATAAGTGAACACACAGGAGATCTCAACAGAGCCATGCAACTTTTAAAAATATTAAAATTGTACAATTGAATAATAGATATTAATATAATATGAAGTCATAATTGGTAAATTTGAAGACAAGTTAATAAACTGATGAAAAATGTATATGTAAGAGACTAGAGTAAAAAGGAAGCAAATAATAAAAATAAGTGAGAAAATATTAAGTAAAGTGGTCTGACATGCATGTAATTGGAATTATAGATGTAGCAGAGAAAATATATAAAGAGACAATAATTAACAGTTCTTGCTGATTTAATTTGAAAAGTTGCTTGGATATAAAAAGCTCAATATATTTCAGTCAGAAAATTGCAACCGGTTATATTGTACTGAAACTGATAAGTTCTGAAGGCAAAGACAGGCTCATGAAGCAAAATTGGAAAAAAAACAACAGCAAAAAACATGGAGGGCACCAATTAGAAGATTCATTGCTGACTTTTTGTCTGAAAAAAAAAAGTTCAAATACAATAGGATAGCAAATTTAAAGGTGACAATGGAGGAAAAGATAAAGTACTTTTTTGCTAACAAGTTAAAGTGTCTTTCAAAAGTGGGAACAAAACAGAAATTTTTCTAATTAAAAAAAAAGAAAACTGAGAAACTGCTTTAGTAACAATAAATCCACACAACAAAGTAAGTTTTTTAAGGATGTCCCATTAAGCTAAATGGAGATATTAGGAGCTGGAGTTAGTAGCCAGAGGAGAAATGGGGTGTCCAGACAGAATAAAATGTGGTTACGTTAAAGTCTGCATACTTTCTTTAAATCACAATCGGCTATCTAGTCAAGAGTAGCAAAGATTTGTCATTCATTTTCTGATGAGCAAACAGAAAATGTGTATCAGAAGTATCACAAAGATGGACAGGACTGAGTGTAAATATACATGCTGAGATTATTATTATTATTATTATTATTATTATTATTATTCAGGGGTTAATGAGATAAGTTACTCACGCACATGTAATTATCGCTCAAACTTCAAATAAACATAACTAAATATAATAAGGAAATGTGGTTAATGGAGCTGGAGAGATGGCTTAGTAGTTAAGAGCATACGTTGCTCTTGCAGAGGACACAAGCACAGTTCCCAGCACCCGAATCACAAGGCTCATTACCATTTGTAACTCTAGCTCCAGGGGTTCTGACAACTTCTTTTGGTTTCCTCAGGTACTTGCACACCACACCACACATGCACACACACACACACACACAAGCAAAAGAAGGAAGAAAAGACAGTTGAAACAAATAGAACACAAGCAACAGTCTTATGGTCTTATATTCAACCATATTAATGTGTTAAATGTAAAAGAGCAAGCATTATATTAAAAGGCAGAGATTGCCAGACTGGATTTTAAGAAGTTAACCTGGGCATAACTGTATGCTGTTTTCCAGATTTTTAGTTTAAATCTAAGAATACTGATAAATTAAAATGAAATGGTTGAAGAACATGTTCCATCCAATCATAAGAATGTTTTGTTTTGTTTGTTTGTTTTTAATGACGCACAGATACTAACACAAAAAGTATTACTAGCACTACATAGAAACAGCTCATGGCAATACACAAGCCAATTCCTCAGAGGATGATTCTGAACCTCGGTGTGCTTAATAACATGTCATCAGAATACACGAAGGCTGACAAAGCCACAGATGTCACTAGAGCTTCAGATACTGCTCTCTCAGTAATAGATCAGACACAGACAGAAACTCAGGAAAGGGGCCAAGATCTGAACAGCACTGACCAGCAACTCAATCTAATGAGAACGTTACATCATTCTTTTCAGTCTGCATGAACTACTTTGAAAGAACCAAATGCTATACCATGAAAAACAACCCAATGTATATTTAAAACACTTAAATCCAATACAGTACTCTCTGGGAGGAAAAAAAAAACAAACCACCAAACACATATTTTTATCTTTTTTAGTCTTTACTGGTAAGACATTAAGGAATATTCTCAAAATAGCCCGTGAGTCAAAATAGAGATCACAAAGAAAGATTTCCCAGCAAATAATATGAAAACAAGCGCACACATATATGTAGGGTGCACTTTAAAGATTGCTGAGTAAGTAGTTCAGTGGTGCCGTGCTGGCCTAGCACTTTGTGAAGTCCTGGGTTTGATTCCTAGCAGATCTGGGAAGAGCAGAGGGTAGGGGTGGGAGGTAGGGGGGACAGGAGGACAGAAGGCCTGCAGGGAAAAGAGAATGGGGGCATCTCTGTGACAAGCTGGAGACCTAAGTCAAAACAGGCCTCTGAGAGGATATGAGGTTGACTCTAGCTGAGACTCCTAGTTGCAGGGGGCATGGAGATCGAAGAGGACACCCTCTAACTAGACAGGACTCCTAGTGGAGGGAGGAGAACACCAACCCACCCACAAAAACTTACCCTGCCTACAGGACCTGCAGGGCCAAAGTGAAAACAAATAGATTAGAGATTGAGGGAAAGTCCAACCTAAACCACACCCCATGCTTTGAGCCAACCCTTGACCCTCTTAAAGATATCCTGCTATGCTTGAAGACAGGAGCCTATCAGAACTGTCCTCTGAGAAACTCCACCCAGCAACCATTTGAAACAGATACTGAGACTCACAGTCAAACATTGTTCGAAGCATAAGAAGTCTAGTGGAAAGTGGATTCTATCTGGGATCCTGGAACTCGGCTTCTGGACAGAGAACAGAAGGGGTAGCTGGAGCACTTTAAGGTGAGGCCCGAGTGTGCTAAGCCAGGGTGTAAAAAAGGTTTTCCACAGAGTTTCACAGTCTAACTCTTTTAGCATGAGATTGCCAGTGGTAATGGAAGCTCTGGCTTTCCAAAGACTATGGCAGATTCCAACATATTACAGCTCTTGGTCAAGCTGCTGTGCTGAGCATGACAGAGGTGCCGGCCAAGGCCCATGCCTGGTTGGCTTGCAGCCAAGTCACAGGCCTGGTGAGGCCCAGCTTTTGGTTAGCTGAGACTCTGTGAGGTCCAAGCCTGGCGAGGCCCAAGCCCAGTGAAGCTCAGGCACAGGTGGGCTGGACAGCAGGCCCAGTGAGACTTGACCCAGTGGAGGCTAAATGACAAATCTCAGATGGTCTTGAAGTGAGAAAGCACATGCCTGTGTACCTTTATTCATTTGAAATGAACAGTAATATAAACCCTGGGCAGAGGGAGGGATTTCCAGGGTTAATGTATTTGATTCACTGAGGATACTTAATGGTCCTATCACAAGAAGGAAAATACAGTACTTAATTATCCTTAGTTATCTCCAAGTACAATTGAAGGTCACTGCTGGACTAAGATCCTTAGCAGGGTAGGGCATTTCTAGGAATTCTAGATGCTTGCTAGAGCAGTTTCCTTATCAGGAAAGGGTCTGGCCTGTAATCTGCCCCGATGGATATGCGACTCCTTCCAAGATGTGGAATCACCAAGATCAGGAGAGACTTTTCAGAACCCCCTGAGATAAAGGCGTCTATGATACAGATCAAGCACAAATGATTGGCTAGCCAGAGATGACTAGTCGTTTAATTAATTAATTACAGGATCAATAGCTCCTCCTTTGGCTGGACCAATAAGATACATGACCAAATGCTGGAAACCTAGCCATATTCTTAGGGATAGTGAGGTTATGGAGCTTAGAAAAGAATCTACTATGGATACTTTGCTAGACCGGCATAAATCCTTACCACATCCTAAGTAAGTCTGGCTACCAATCCTCATCAAAGATGCCTCTCTCCACAGAATTGGGGAGCACCACAGAAAAAAATACTTTCATATAGTCCAACCAATCAATAGCTCAGAGCCCACCACGCTTACTGTCCTGCCCACTCTCTCCCTGACCCTAACTACACAGGACCAGCTCCTTCACCCATAACTTATACTAGCCAATCCTAAACCTTCAACGTCTGGTTTGCCCATTCCTTCCCACAGAAACCACAAGAGAGACTCTTGGCCTCCAGTGACATAGCACCCCCTTCACTGTAGAGAACGAATCCTGCAGAGCAGTAATCACCAGGTGTGTTAGCCTATCATGCCTGAACGACAATTACAAACACCTGCACTTCAGGGCAGAAAAAAAAATAGCGTACAGAAAAAGCATGGCTATATCTAAATAATGCCCAAATCGCACCAAAATTCTTTAACATCAGCACTGTTTACAGGGCCCGCATTCTTTCATTAGTCCCACACCTAGTATGCACGTCAGACTTGATGACATTGGAATGTACCTACTCCCCATGTTCCTGATTTACAGGTTTTTAAACCATCAGCCTAAGAGTGAAAGTTCAAGGTTGAAGTTGGCTTTTGTACTCATCGTCTAATGAAACAATGATGGGTCTCGAAGGCTCTGCCTCCACTGCCAGCAGAGAGGCAGTTATCCCTTGTCAAGAAGGTTCCCATTGAAACTAACCATAGTTCAGGATCTTTCTAGTCTTCTATTTCCTTCCTGTTTCTTCACGAAAAAGGAGAAACCTACTTGCCCTATTAATTCTAAAAGTTCTGTGGTTCCATGCTTGAATTGAGTCAGCATAGAAATCATTCCACCATTAACCTGTTCCTCACAGCCCATCCCATTCATGAACTGACTTTCTTTATTCTTAAAACGTTTTTTGATGTTTTGACTATAATATAGCCCCATTAGCAAGACTCTTATACTAAACAATGTGCCATGCAAACTGCAAAGAGAATTCATGATAGTTCTTTCCAGAGCCAAATAGGAACAACCGTGGCCCAGGAACACATATTCAAGTTACTGCAAATTCCATGTTCTAATCTGACCACAGTTTGATAAAGATTTTTATAGTAACAGAACAAAGAAAGTCGTAGGTTAAGGCGCCTTCTGGTGAGTTGATGGAAACATTAGGTAGGTGGTTTGAAGCAAAGCAAGGAAACCTCTGCTATCCGATGGCACGGTTACCCTTTCAGCTGGTCTATGCTAGCAGTGTGCAAGTACACTTCACAGGGTTGTATCCAATAATCACAAGAATGTTAAGGAGGCACACACATGGGAAAAAAATGGCTAGTAAGGGAAATGAAGATGGCCCAAGATAAATTACAATCAGACTCTGAACCTGCAACCTCTCCACGGTCATTGAGGTTTTGTCAGTTAATCGGCTTTGTAGAAAGTTCAGTACAAAGTGAGGCTTCTGCTCTTTCCTGGATACGTATTTTTCTATCCCATCACCCAGCATGCCCTTCTTCCATCTCAGCCTTGCTGTGGTTTTGCCTCTTCCATGAAATATTAACGACTTCCTCTGCCTGCTCTTCTGACCTCTTGAACATCCCTTCTCTGTCATTGCTGTACTACAGTTTCATACAGAAGAATCATCTCATGGCATAATTAAGCATCTTACTGACTTCACGTACAACAAAAACAGCCTTCTTATTAGTATAGAGGCTACCCTAGGCTGCTGTATCTCCAGGTCTGTTCCTCTGTTGGATGGATAAAGAGAGAAAGGGTGACTCATTTCAGAAACAGAAGCCCAACCATGGATGATTTTATCTTTGTCATTATATGGCTCCTCAGGTGTCACTCAAACAGGAAAAAAAAAAAATCACCTATCCCATTTACATGAGGTGTAAATGTGTTTTCACACTTCTGCCTGGCAAGTACTTTCTGTAATGTTGATGGTTAATTACCTGACAAGGAATCCTCTGGAGGGGGAAGGCAGTGGAGGAGGACAGAGAAGATTATCTGGACTGCACTTGCTTACACAAAGCAAGCAAAGTGACACCTGCTATTCTCCGGAAGATGTTTTCTCCAAAAACTGCAACATTCCTGTCCCAGAGCTCCTCCCATCCCTTCACTTTTTACTCCCCTTTGCCTCTTTCCAATCACAAAGAATGCCAAGTAACCCACTGGGTTTTTAGGAGATTTCATTGTACTTGCTAATGTGTGATTTACAAACATAAATAAAATAAATAGGATTCTGAGGGAATAAATTCTAAGTAGAATATCCATAAATCTCCTCCCTCTGATGCCGTGCCTATGATTTCCCCCACTTCCGTCCCTTCTCCCTACAGCCTGCTTACACCCAGAGAATCAACTCTTCTTTACATTGGAGGAAATCTGGGGAGGGGAGAGCAGGGAAGGCAAGTAGGGCATAGGGGAAGACGTTGTGTGGGAAACCCAACACAGGGCTGCATTGAAATGTAAATTCCTTCAAATTATTAAGCATCAGAGAGCAGCTCTCACCAGCCCTTTGTTCCTCTGAGTCAGAATGTATAATCTCAAAGAATAAGTATCTAGTCAGATATCAGCCACACAAAGAAATTGGGGCCATACATATTCAGAACTCCAAGTCCTGCAGATGTCCCTCTCCCTTATCAGGGAGGTTCTGGCCATAGCTACCAATCACTGGTCAGAAAACACGTAATGTAGGGTCTGGATGGTAGTCGCTTTCTGCCTGCTCCAATCTTTACCTCCACACTACCGCTCCCATCGCTGTCTAGAAGAGTAGACCACATTGTCACAGTTCAGGCTGAAAACACGAAGCCATCTGGTTCATTCCTACCATGCTAGCTTTGGAGACACAGCAGCTAGAACTTTGTTTTCCAGCAGAGAAGAGATACTTTCCCAGCATCTTCAGCCAGAGTTGCACAGCTCTCACCTTGAGATGAATGATTCTGAGATCTCATTTACATTTTTAATTCCCCCCTCCCTGCCCCATAGCTTCAGGATCCCACAGACCTCTAGGAGAACAGATTATTGTCAGTCCGTTCCTCACCTGTCTTCCCATTTCAAGCCAAGACATTCAGCTATGAACTCATAAAGGCAGAAATGGTACATTTTAGAAAACACACCAGGCATGGTACCTTCTGAGCCTACTGGCCCCTGGCTCCTCTCACTGTCTCTCGGGTTTCTACTTCTTTTAGCTGTGGAGTTTCTAAGTGAGACAACCCAGACTTTATTCATTGCCTTTCTCCTCTGTTCGCATCACCTCTTTTGCACACAGTAGGCCCTTGGAAAACTGACTGGCAGATTATAAGAGCCCACAGGATAAATGTGAATGTCACGAGTGTGGCAGAGGTCATGAGAGGAGCTGTGGGAGGGATGGATATCTGTTTCAGCAGTCAGTGTGTTCTGTATTTATCTGGCCTTGGTCTTTCTTTCTAAATAGGTTCAAGATTGGGAAGAAGGCTAAGTTGTACAAGTCCTTGTTACACAAGATGGAAGCCAAAGTTTGACCTCCAGCACCCACATAGGCCCCTACGTAGATGTAGCTGATGGGCAGCTCAGGCTTAGTATGTGTACCCTAGTAAAGGGAATGTGGACGGTCTCTGACACGGACTCTGTTGGTTGTTTCTTGATCATTTCCCCGTGGCAACACTGCCTGGACAGGCCACAGGGGAAGAGGATGTGCTCAGTCCTGATGTGACTTGATGAGCTGGGTCGGGGGGGAAGGGGTTGGTGTGTGTAGACGGGGAGCTCCCCTTCTCTGAGGGACAGGGGAATGAGGAGGAGAGAAAAGGCAGGGAGAGACAGAGAGGAGAGAGGGTGCTACCATCGGGATGTAAAGTGAATAAATAAATTAATTTAAAAAAGAAGAAAAATTAAAACTAAAAGCTAGGCACAGCAGATTCACAGGCTGTAATCCTAGAGATAGGTAAGAAGCTTCCTGGCTAGCTACACTAGCCAAGTGAGCTCTAAATTCAGTGAAAGACCTTGTCCCCAAAACTAAGGTAGAAAGCAATTGAGGAATATGCCCAAAGTCAAACTCTAGCCGCCACATACACACTCAAATATCTGTGCACATAAACAAGTCAAGGCATAGGTTTTGTCAAAGTGGTGGTCCATCTGAGAGAATAGTTATTCCATCTTTCCTGTCAACCCGAAGTCTGTGCCTTTCCCAGAAATACCCATCTTGGTTTCATCGTTCTTGGCAAGACCTGTCTTTTTATTAAAGCACATATCAAAGTATGAGTTGGTCCTTAGAAAGTTGCTGCTCTTCTAGGCTGGGATCTGTCTGAGGATGCGGGCCACACTGCAGTCATTTGTTGTACAAAATCTCAATAAATGCAGGTTGATTTTAGTTCAGGCACATGCCCCTTCATCTCTGCCACTTGGTGTCCTTGGCCAAAGCCCATATTCTCCATAATCCTTTGGGTCTGCAATGGCTTCCTACTTCACTGAGAGACCTTATCGGCAGCTCATAATTGACCACACCTGCCTTCTAATCTTGACTTCCCCGACTTTCAATTGCTTCCTTTGATAACACTGGAGGAATTATGTCCCTTCAAACTTGGCCAAATTCTTGCCTGGATGCTTGCCTTGACATTAGGTACACTGCTAGCCCAGCCTTTGCTTTCCTGCTTGTTTTTCAACCAGCTGCTTTTTCGAGTAAATGATACTGGATGTGACCTGCCCTCTGTTACAGGTTCAGGTAGTCCTGAATGGCCATGACCCTGTTCACCCTCTGAACATTTCTTATCAGGAACATACAGTCACCATTGATCATTTTTTCTGACAGAACACCAAGTATCACATACAAAATGGCAAAGAAGAGCAGGTCTTGTCCTCATCTGCCCACTTTACAGCAGAGGCAAACTCAGTTAAATAGAACTGAGATTCATTTGCTGGTTCTGGATTTCTGTTCCAGGAGGTGAAAGAGATCCCATAGTATCACATTGACTGATGACTACATCTGGAAAGAAATTCGGACTTCTAGTACTGAACTGGAATAGGCTTGAACAGAGACTGTAGATGAGCAGTTGGAAGGTAGCCCTTCTCTCCAAGATAGGCATGTTTTTTTTTTTAACGTGAGGCCTTCGGATCCTGCAGTTTACCCAGCAGCCTTAGAAGCATTTTCAAAAGCTAAAAGAAGATCTTAGCAATTAGTATCTTAGAGTCAAATCAGATACTTTCAAGTAAGATTGCTCTTCCTTGAATGCCTGGCACCATGGAAACTAAACGCCTGCTTTGTCAACTAATGGACAAATGAATGAGAAGTGGGTGAATAGGAACAGATAAAAGACGTTAGCTCACTTTGCGGTGACAACTGATAGAATGGGTATGTTAGCTAAAAAGATATAAAAGGCATCCTTTCTGACCATTGTCTTGAGGCTTAACAAAGTTTTCCTGTCACTTCTTTCCATTGCTTCGTAAAAAGTTCAAAAAGATATATGGAATTGTTGGTCATGTACTTGGAATGGGACAAAAGTTTTCCAGGGAATGGTCAGAGTTGTTCCATCATCCTCTTAAGCATCTGATTGCAAATATTCCTTTTCATCCTCTAGGCTTGCATGAGTGTAAAGCCTTCAATCACTGCATCACTCAGATACCTTTTGAAGACTCTGTCATAGCAAAAACCTCAAGAATTGTACCTGAGACCTCTTTGAGACTCAGAACTAGTAGTCTGAATAAGAAATGCCCCTAATAGGCTTATGTGTCTGAACCGGTGGTCCCTGGTAGGTGCTGCTGTTTGGGAAGGTTGTTGAACCTGTAGGAGGTGGTACTTTACAAGTGGGCGATAGGGATGGGCCTTGACAAATTACAGGCTGGTCCTACTTTCTGTTTCTCTCTGCTTCTTTTATATAGGTGAAAATGTGATCATTTCCGTTTCCTGCTCCTAGTGTTATGCCTTCCCTGCCCCTGTGGATGCCATCTCTCTGGAATACATGAGCCAAACTTCACCCTTTCTTTCCTCACTTGCTTTTGGTCAGGCTATTTCATCACAGCAGCAGCCAAGTGACTATTACAGTAATTTACAAACGGAAGAAACAGAGGCTGGAACATTTGATAAAGCCATGCCTAAGGCAACTTATGGAAGGATGAGCTTATTTTGAGCTAAGAGCCCAGGGAGATAAAAGTCTATCTCCATCACAATGGATGTGGTAGTTTGAATGAGACTGTGCCCCATAGGCTCTGGTATTTGAATACTTGGTCTCCAGTTACTGGTACTATTTGGCAGAGATTTAGGAAGCGTGGTCTTTCTGGAAAAACTAAGTCACTGGGGGCAGGCTAGATCCTACCATTTCGAGTTCACTCTCTCTGCTTGCTGTTTGTGGTTCTGCGGTATAATCTCTCAGCTGTTTCTACCGCCATTGCTGTTGCCTGCTCCCATGCTTTCCTGCTTTGACTGTGTGGTAATGACGGTCTCTTATCCCTCTGGAACCTGAAGCCCAAAGTAAACTCTTCCTTCTATAATCTGCTTCTGTCATGGTTTTATAACTCAACATGAAAAGTAACTAACCCAGAGCCAAGGTCTGACCTAGCTTTGCTATGCATTGCTCTTCCCAGCTGCCCTCTGTATTTCTTCTCCTCTCATTCTGAGTCAGTGATGGGACTAAGTAACAAATTGTCACAAACTTAGTGGCTTAAGACACCACCTAAATTATCTGTCAGTTCTGGGGATCATAACTATTGCGAACTAAAGAAACTAGGAAATGCTTGCTAACTAAAAAAGCCAGAAAGATGGTACATTTTCGTGAGTATGTGCTGTCTGGAAGTATGGAGGAAGATGGTCCTTCCAGGCTCATGCAAGTTGTCTAAAGAATTCACTACCTTAGACTCATACTCCTATTCTCTTATGAAATGTCGGCAGGGGAACCGCTGTGTTACTAGAGGCTGCTGCCAGGACCTTGTTCCATGGCTATCTCCCTAGGAATGCCAGCAATAGCATGTAGAATGCTTCTCATGCCACAAACCTCTCTTCTTCTGCTTCCAGCTAGGAGGAAACTGCTTTCAAAGGGCGTGCATCATTAATTCAGGACCATTTGGCCTGTGCGTCCACTGACCTATGACTTTAATGGCTTCTGTGAAATCCTTTACCCCAGCAGTAAGATTGATGTGAGACTGGATAACTGGGGGCTGGGAATCGGGGTGAGGGAGGTGTCAATCCGCTGTTCACCACAGAGGTAAGGTGACCTGTGCTAACAGAAACCTGGGGATAGCTTCGTCTTGGATTTGACTATGGTTCCACTAGTTGAATGTCTGCGGTTCATTTAGACCAGAGGTTGGAGACTTGTTACATATATAACACTTCATAAACTTAAAAATCACCATGGGTTCATCATCTCAGGCCCAAACCACACTATCATTAAAGAGTAGCGTTTCATCATCCTTCATCCTTGACTGCCCTTGGTCTACTTGTCCATGAAAATAAACCCAGTGACTCACCTGGACCCACCACCTGCTCACTGGGGCAGGCAGCCAGAAATGACTGTGACAAAAATGTATGGGACCCCAGGGAAGTGACCATGATCTCTGTAGTGCCCTGTGGGAGCAGTGGGAGAGCTCATTACTCCCAGAGGCCCCTGAGAACAATAACAAGGCTATGAAGGACAACAAAGATATTAAAACTAGAAATATACATTTCAGAACAGAAAACTGATAAAAATAAAAAGAGTCAAGGAGAGACTTACTGGAACTAAAAAAAAAATTCACATGAAGAAATATTAGAGCTCTTAGGAGAATTTACAGTGAGGACACCAAAGAGCAACACAAAAATTTGTTAGGTTCAGGCTAAAGAAATAGAGCCAAAGGCAGGTTAGCTAAAGAAACTTGAGGTGTTGATAATACAGTTTATAGAGTAAATGCACAGAGCCCATCTTAAGATTTTGAAAAGTTACTAAGGAATAGGATTTCACAAAATTCTGAAGTCACTATATTGTACAAATTTGGGAGACTTCTTGTATGAACATATACACCTTTCTCTGGAAGCTATAACTTAAAAAGGATCGCACTGCTTTTCAGTAAGACACAGAAGAGACACAGAGACAAAAATGGTTCCTAGAGAGAGATTAAATCCCACTGTGAACAATGAGACCTCATGTGGCATTTTAATTTTCTTGGTGTCTTTGTTGTCCAGCCCACTGCTGCAGATGAAAGGTTTGTTTGTTTGTTTGTTTGTTTGTTTTTGAAAATCGTATATTGAATCCCTAAACCCAATGTGATAACAATTAGGAGGAGGCTTTAAACCTTAGGAGGAGAGAACCTAATCTTAAGTCAGTGTAGAACTGCTCAGGACCCTGAAGTTCCCTTGATGAAATTAGTCCTCCTAAGAAAGGGAGACTGGAGCATGCTCTGTCACCTCGCCTGAAACATTACGGGAGGAAGGTTGCCATTTGCAGTCCAGAAAGAGAGATCTCAGAAAATCTACCAACACCTTGATCTTGAACTCCCCTGGTCTCCAGAATAGCATGTTGTAGCAAAGGCCCAAGAGTACCAAGATACCTGCAACTCCATCAACACATTCGTTCTCCTTTCCGTTTACTTCTGCCAAACGCTCCTATCCAAAGCTCAGACTCTTTTCTAGGAATGGTTGGTTAGCCCTTGGATACACAGGAGGGCATGAATGTGTGAATGAATGTGTGAATCAAGTCATCACAGAATTATGCTCTAGAAGTTCAAGAGTTGTTAAACCACCGTTGCTCTTGCTGTTGTTTTCAAATCCTAATACTCCTCCGGGTATTCTGACCAATAAGACACTTACCATGAGGAGAGTCATTTGGTTCCTCTCTCGTTTCCTGGTTTAAACAGAACCAAAAGCTTTTGCTCTTCCTCTGTCTCTGACAGTTCTCTGGCCTCCTGGAATGTGCCGTGACTTGGCATTTTCCTTCTACCTTCTTCCTTGTACTTCAGTGAGGTGTGTCTGCTCATCCAGTCACCAATGAGTTGTACCTTTGTGCCAGCTGTTAGCAGTACAAACAGCTGGCCAGGCAGAATCTGAGCCATCCTGAATCTTTGTCAGGGCAATTCATTTTAAAAAAGGACCTCTTCATTCACCTGAGGAATGAAGAGGTCACCTCCAAAAAATAAAAATAAAAAGGAGCGAGGTTTAATCCCATTGAAAGTTAAATGAGATCGACTAAGATCAGCAGTTGCCTTTAAGCTTAAATGGATTTATGCCTCTCACTTAATGGAGTGATGCTTACTCTGCTCAGTCACAGTGAAGAAAAAGGAGAGTGGAATGTGGCATGCTCTCTCTGATTGTTTGCATCTTTCGTAAAAGGACAGAAAGATGTGGAGATAGCATAAAATGGGAGAGGAAGGTATGAAAAGATCTCTAATGTAATGAACACCCACTATTGCCCAGAGTAAAGGACACAGCCCAAGCCCCATGTGCAAGACCTAACATCAGGATGGGATCAGCTGCCTGCTCCAGCTGTGGCCAGCCCACGTGGCTTCCGGGGATTGGACTGAGTATTACCAGAAACAGAAAACGCAGCCTCCATGTGGAAAAGTGAATCCAACTTCAGGTGGAAAGAGTTGTTTGAATCACTTACTCAGTTTTCAAGCAGAATTTTTAGTTGCCTCATTACAGAATAAATTGCAGGTTCCTGGGCAATGTATACCCTAGTCCCTTACACGGGGCTGCCTTCCCCACCTCTGACACTTCAGCAGCTGGGGGCCACAGGAGGATTCAAAGCAGAGAAGTCAAAGCTGGGTCATAGGATTGTTTTTAAGATGTGTGAGTTGTAGACCCCAAATAGAAGCTGAAGGATATCTGTCAAAGTAGACCTGAATAGAATTAACATTTTTCCCTGGTTACCATTCTGCCTTCTAATCTAACTCTTCTGAAACTTACTTCCCACTTACAAAATAAAGACAATAGCATCTTCAGAGAATGACCGGTCACCCCTTACCCACCTCATTCCTCTACAAGTAAGTTTTACCAACACAGATTATGATGTTAGCAAAATAAAGATTCCACATGGATGAACATAAGAGTATCAGTAGAGGAAAGGGTATCTTGAGGAACAAAGGGGGATAACAGGATGGACTGAGAAAAGAAAAAAGGGGGTGTGGTCAAAGTGGAGTATATATCTATATGAAAATGTCCTTATGACACCCAGTACGCTACAGAATGGGTGCACAGCAATGAAAAGAACATCTTTGTCCTCTTTTGGAGGTTTTGTTTCTAGCTTTGGCTTTTCAACTATTCCATGTCAAATTCAGTCTGCAAAGGAGCAAAGAGTCAGAGGGCATAAAGTCACTAATATCTACTTTCAGGATGATGCAAAAATAAAATAAAACAAAAAACTGGCTTAAACATATTCTGGCATGTTAGTTTTGTCCCTCCACTCTCATGAGCAAAATATTCTGTAGATACTGCAGATGAGTGATTCAAAATGCCTAAAGAGGGGAAGGAAAACAAAGGTGGCAGCATGGAGAAAGAAGGCCATGAATGTTGTAAAGCAAATGGAAGGGGATATTGATGTCTGTCTGTGGGTTTGTGAAAAAAAAAAAAGTCTCATACATATAACCATCTATCCATCATCCATCCCTCTACATATAAAATATATTTCATGTATAATTTAGAATAATATGTGGACATAGATATTTTATGCACCATATTTATAATAATATAGAAGTGAGTATCTCGTAAAAGTATTCATTAAAAAAATGGTTGTTCTTATATTTTATCATTATTATCAAGATGGCAGTTAGCATTTACAAATGACCATGTCCTTAGAGATGGATTTGTATATATTCCACATTGCTAGTTAGCGGCAGCTTTCCCTCTGCTCCTTGTAGTTAATCTTCAGTAGAGAACACATAATCTACCTCTCATATCCTCTAACTCTGGAAGTCAGCTAATAGGGCTTAGACAGTGGCCTCTGGGACCAATCTCATGTGAAACCATTTTTTACTTGGGGTATCCTATCTGAGCTGCTATTATTACATTTTTTTTCAGTCAAGACAGATAGTTAGCTCTTACTCTCCTTTCAGTTTGGGGTTTTGGTGACTGAGATGCAATCAAACCTAGAGTGAGTCCTTAGTCCATCAAACTGTCAACAATGCCTCCACAAGAGCTGGAAACGGACAAAATATTATGCCAATAACAGTATGTAAAAAGAAGAGCTCTCTTTATTGGTAACATCTGGCATGCTTTGTCAGAACATTCTAACCATGTGGCCAGGCAAGTATTTACTCTGATAAATGAGAACCGGCGTAACTGTGGGTACACACAGGGGCTCCCCACTCCCCACAAGAATCGTTCCAGCCTTCCACCCGGTAGCTTTCTTCAAGATTTTTGTCTTTCTTCTATAATTTCAACCACATGTCTTTCCAGGTTGGGAGCTGCCAACCTCAAAACAAAACCTACATTCTGTCAGAAATCCCAAGACCTTGGACAGTAAGTGAGATCAGGATTCTACTTCTTTAGAAGCATAGCTCTGCCTAACGTCAACTCCCATTCTGTCTCACCTCCAACCAAACTCCCACAGGCTTTGGGAGTAGGACTGCCTCCTTCCACATCCTCTTCCTGGGGATTTGGCTACAGTGACGGATACATGTAAGAAAGTCTCTGTTTTCTCTGCCCGTCACTGGCTGAGGGTCATAAGGTTTCTTTATGTTTTTAAGGGGTTCGTTTCTGTGACAGGGTGAAAGCCAAGATGGGCATGTGTCTGCTGCTGTAAACCAGCACAGATACAAAAAGGGAGGAGAAACAATCAGTCGGGGTATGAATGTGAGACAATTCAAGGATGGGGGCTGAAGCTTTTTAATTCGTGGAAAAATATAGAACTAGAGGCTAGGAGGATAGTCCAGTGGGTCAGACGTTTGAATCCCCTAGTGCTCATGTAAAAAAGTGCAGCGTGGCTTCATGCGCCTGTCACGCAGCAGTGGGGAGTGAAGTCAAGCAGATCCCTAGAGCTTGCTGGTCGGCTAGCATAGCTGAAATTACGAGTTTCTGATTCAGTGAGAGACTCTGTCCCTGAACGGTAAGGCACAGAGCAATTACAAAAGATGTCTGGCGTCCTGCTCTGGCCCCTCCATGCATGCACACAGGTACGTGCTTTTGCACACTCACATGTATGCACCACACAACAACAATAACCTCTCTCTCTCCCTCCCTCTCTCGCTCATGTCAAAGAGAAAATGCCACTTCTCAGAATGGGAAGAGTAGAGGGGAAGCAAGTGGGAAGGGATAACCAGGAATGAGGCGGCAGGTTGAGACAGTTTACAACACCAGAGACTGCATGATGGTGACCGGCAGCTGGACTGAGCAAAGCTCAGAGTTAGAATCAAGCGCTTTCTAGCACAGGAAACACGGGACTGGAGTCTGTCGCTTAAGAGGTGAATAAGGACATAAAAGAAAAGGCCTGAGCTTCGCGCCAGGGATTACTCTAGAGTTTAAAGACCTGCCAGAATGAATCAGTGAAGGGGACAGAACAGTCTCCGACGGATTAACAAGCACTCCAGGAAGTGAGGTACACGACTCTCTGGAAGCCAAACTGAACAGGGCAATGACAGACTTTGTCCAATGATGCCCTGGGAAGGACAGAGGAGGGCTAGTAATGGCATTGAACTTCACAGAAGGCAGTCCCGGGTGCTTCTCTGGGGCACTTTGGCAATGAAGTGGAGGCAAAAACCTGATGGAATTGTGGGTTGTACTGATAATAGTTACTACTACCAAAATTTGTGTCCTGGGCAATAAAGGTATGAAATAATAAGCAGGGAAAGATGGCTGGTGGAGAGTACTTTTTTACTTCCTATTTCTTGGGGGTATGGAGAGAGTCGAGCGGGTTATATTATGCTTGTGTGTGAATGGATATTAATTAATAAAGAGGAAAATTGGAGTGCTGGAACAGAGAAACGAGAGACTTGATAAAGATGCATTGGCCCTACTCATTCATTAAATTGTATTTTCTATATTCTTGAGAATTTTATACAATCATGCAATGAAATATGATTGTATCTACCTCTTCAACTCTCCCCTTATTCCTCTTCTTGCTAAAATTCCTTTTGGGGAGGTGAAGGTATAAGCAATGTTTACCCGTTCTCCTAAAGTCCCAATGACCAACCCAGGCGCATGATTCCACCAAAGTTCTCTCTGGGGAAACAACAAGTTTATTCCTTATAGAGAATAGGTGAGAGGTTAGAAAGTGTGGCCACGGCTCCCCCAGCCAGCCATGCCTGAAAAGCCTTATTCAGCACAGATGAGGATTTCCCTGTAGCCTCCTAAACGCAGTCCTTGCTCTAATCTTTCCATGTCTCTGTACACTTTGTTTAGTCCTTCCCCCAAGCCATGGCAGAGTTGCCAGGTTGTAGGGAGCAGCTGGCTACTCAAGAAAATAGCTTGTATCCTATTCGGCTCCTCTAGGGGAAGGGTGAGGTGTAAACCAGCAACAAACCCAGCTGGGATAATCTTTTGCAAGAGGGTATAGCTGAAAGCCGCAAGAAGGCAATTGCTTAACTCAGGACAGTCACTCATAAGAGCCGCCAGAATACCTCCTCCAATTCCATGTCCTTTTTTTTTTTTTTTTTTTTCTTTTTACCCTTTTGATAACCCACTAAATCTGCTGTCCATGTGTGTGTGGTATGGTGCAATCCACTTGAACATGAGAATCCTGCCAGGGGCCACATCTTCTAAGCAGAATGATTCCCCAGTCTAGTAACTGCAAGCTCCAGCTATTAACTGCAAATAGCCCCTCAGTAAGGGGCCAGCCTAAAGATCATCTACCCTATCTATGCTGGAATTTTGGCTGGCTTGACATTGTGTAGGCCTTGTGACAGAAATCAGAGCTGCTCTGAGTTCATAAGTACAACTGCCATGCGATGTCCTCCAAGACAGCATTTTACAGTAGTCCTCCCCACCCTCTGGCTCTTACGTTCTTTAGACTTCTTCCCCCAAGATGTCCCCTGAGCCTTCCCAGTGGTAGAGTTTGTTTTGTTTTGTTTGGGGTAGGGTGCTGCTATAGATGTCCAGTTTAGACCTAAGCACCAAGTCCCTTATCCTCAGCACTGTGACCACTTATGCACATGTCCATTGACCATGGCCCACTGCAAAATGGAGCTTCTCTAAACAAGGGTGAAAGTAGCCTGGAACTATACATATTAACATGAATATTTAGAAGGCAATTTGATAGTATGGCCATTTGGCAAAGTAACAACTCATTCTCACATTCGAAAGTGTTTTAAGTGAGCAATACTGGTGTGTGAAATAAGAAAATGTGGAAATAAAATTTTTTTGAATATGTCCATCCCCATCCAAAAAATTACTGTCTATTAGAAGATGTGTCCCAAATACTATAAATGGAGACATTTATGATAAACTTCATAAAAGTGATGACATCAAATGCAGTAAGAGCTTTAAGGGAAGAAAAATAAGGCCAAGCTTGATTTCGTAAAGAGAGAATATGTGTTAGTTTTCGAGGATTTTCCAGAAGACGTCATGGTGTGACAAAGGGGGACAAATGGCCGCCCTCCTTGACATTCCTATCGCCTCATCACATGTGCAACTTCTTGTTTGGTTTTTCTTTTACATTAATTTTGGTCAAGAAAGACAAACTTATTCAAAAAAAAATCTAAGATTTGACACTGTTATGTCAGACATCCATTATTCAGTAACCAAATTGTAAAATCAATATATATTGATTGGATATACACATGTGTGTATGTATGTATATATATATATATATATATACTCATCAAACTGCAGCCTCAGCAATGGACACACCAAAGCAGTTAGCGTTCCCAGCAAGGAAAAGACATAAGACATTGCAGTGTTCCTTGACTGCTTGACTCTCCTCAGCCAGGTACTGATGGAGCAGACTGATAGAGTGGGCAGGGGTATCTGCTTGTCACTTCCGATTCCGTCCATGAGTGTGGCCTTGCCAACTCCCCTAAGCATTCCGCTTAGCTTCTACCTAGTCACTGCTTCCACTCCACACAGATGAATCAGGGGCTATATGTCTGGCCACTGTTTGGTCTGAGTTCCAAGAAGAATGCCCAGGAAATCAGAAGAAAGCTTTACCAATCTCGGGTTACCATTTCTAGAACCGATGGTTCATTTCAAAATAAGATGAATGTGTGCTCATTGCTCAGTGAGCATGGCTTCACCAGCTCAACTACCAAGAGGAGGCTCCTTTGTACAAATTATCTTTAAGATGGGAAGCAGCTATTACAGAACAAATAGAAATTATTGTGTGTGTGTGTGTGTGTGTGTGTGTGTTATGATGCATAGATTAGTCCGTCCAACCTTGTTTCCTGCTCATGTTTTCCTGTGTAAGAAGTACCTGTATCTCAGTGTTTTTCATTGCTCCACTGATATTACTTCCCTGCTTCTTGCCCAGGGATGCTTCAAAGTCTTTGTGGGCTCCAGCCCATCCTGACTAGTCAGCCCTCTCCAAGGTTAAGCTACTTGACTCCTCATTAGACAGTTAATCTGGATTGTCAACTAGATGGGATTTAGAATCACTGTGGAAACACACCTCTGAATGTGTCTACGAGAGCGTGTGCAGAAACCCTGAACTAAAGAGGAAAGATCAACTGTGAACATGGGTGATGCCATCCCACAGATGGAACAATAAGGAGAAAGTAAGTTCAGCACAGCATCGCCCTGCCTCTGCCGTGTGACTGAAGTTGCAGTGTGACCCAGCTGCCACGTGCTCCTTCCTCCATGATAACTGTTCCCTTGAACTGCGAACCAGAACAAGCCCTTCCTTTCTTACATAACTGACACACCCACCGAGCTCTAAAGACGGCCCTCCTCACTCCTCATACCTCCAACCCTCACTCAGTTTGAGTAAAGAACACTGACCCCTTTCTTTTTTGGCCCTGGGTCCCACCTCCCTGGTTATCAGCAATAATCTTAAGTGATGTTTATTGTCTCCACAGCTTAGACCTCCCATGAGCTGGGTGGACCTGGCATTATTTCTGTTTTGCAGATGAGAAAATTAAGTTCGGTGGTGGTTAAATGGCCCGTAAAGCTTGGCCACAGATAGGGAGTGGCAGCGTCCTGGCTGCCCCCACATCCTGTCTGTGCTTAGGGTGTTCTTGGGCACCCCGTCTACAGAGCATTGCTGAGCTGTCTAAAGACATGACCCCAAAGCCTGTGTGCTGGCTCACACCTGTGACCACAGCATTTGTGAGGCTGAGGAAGGAGGATTGCCATGAGTTTGGGGTAACCTGTGCTACAGAGGGTCAGATCATCCAGAGGTACAGATTGAAATCTTTTTTCAAAACAAAACAAAAAAAAAGTCCTCCAGATTTTAATTTTCTGTAACTTTTCCTTCTTTTTTTTTTGTTTTTTTGTTTTTTTGTTTTTTTTTTTTCTGATACTCCACCACAGCTGATGTTTTTGGATGAGGGTAGCTATTCCTCCAGGCTTCAGTTTAATATCTACGTATACTGAGCTGCAGTTGTCACCTCCGAGAACCCTGAAATAAGTGTAATTAACTTAAATGCTAAAACCTAAAACACATCACTTGTCCATATAAAACCCTTTAATGCTTGTGTGTATATGTGCAGGTGCGTTCCATTGTTCACAGACGTGCATGTGTGTGCAGTTGGAGACCATAAGACAGCCTTGGCTGTCCTTTCTCAAATGCTATCCTTTAGGGGGATAGAACCTCCCCGTGAGCCTGGAAAGTATCCGCCTGTCTTTCTCTCCCTGCTGTCAGGCTCTCACAACCACACAGCTGTGCGTGGCCTTTTCCAACCTGGGTTCTGGTGGAGCAAACTCAGCTCACTGTGCTTTCAAGGCAGCACTGTCCCAGCTGATCTCTCTCCCCAGCTGGAAAACTGAGTCCTTTGTCTGTGTAATGGGAGTATTAGATGCATAACACAATCACTATGAAGGTTTTTAGATCGTATACATAAAGCACCATATATATATATATATATATATTCAATAAGGTACATGATTTATTTCAAAATACATGTAGTTAAAAATGGCCTAGGAGTTTTGATTGGATTGTTCTGCCATTCAGTAACTCTGTAGATAAAGAAGATAACTGCTCTGCTTATTAATTTTCATATTTCATAAACAGTGTCATAATATTATCAACAGTAACCTCACAAACAAATGCATTAATGCATTAAAAGGTGTTCCCAGAGCAGAAAAAAAAATCTACATGATAGCCTCAATTATTATCATCACTTCTGCCATAAGATGAGCTCCAGGTGTTCACCTGCCCAGTATCTCTCGATCCTTCCAAACATCAGCATCGTAGGCTGGTGGGACTTCCTCCTGATAGAATGGACCAAGACATCCAGAAAAGGAGGGTGCTGATGATGGGGAGAGCGATCGAGAAATGAGGAACATCGCAGCGGTCATAAAAACAAAGTCTATCACTTCCTCAATATCCCCAGATGACACCCTCCCGGTCAGTAGGCCCACTCCTGGAAAGGTGGCTCTCCTCTCTCTCCTCCTCAAGGCACCACACAAACCCCTTTGCCTCACCAACAAATCTCCCTGCTTGCTCCCGGACCCCTACATCCATCACGGACCACCCTCTTCCCGCCAGCCACCGGTTCCCCATTTGTGTAAATGCAATGTGGCCTTTCTGACAAGTGGAAAAAGAAGAGGTGTGCCCTCATGCAAAGGGCTTGGACCACCCTCAACCCCCACCCCCACCCCAGTACTTTGTATCACTGCACAAAATGGCTCGGGAGGGAGGGGACATCCCAGGGAGAGGCAACAGAGAAGCGACACCCATACACTCCCATTCTCAACCTAAAGAAAGGGCAGTCAGGTATCCTTCATGTCCGGAGAGCAGAGGTCAGCCCCTGAGCGAGGGAGGTCACTGTCGAAAATGGGCTTTAGGACCAAATTATGTCCCTCATGACATTGGTTTGCAGTGCAGAACCAATTTGAAAATGTGGCATGATCAGCAGTCTCGCCCCAGGAGAAACCAGGAGCACTGGAAAGGGGTGTCATAAATCAAGGCTCGGTTGCCCTGAGTGGGAGCCCCTGCCGGACCAGGCCAGGCAGCTGTGAGGCACAATTGAGATACACTGGCAGAGCTGTGACGGTGACCCCCCAGACTGAAATAATTGGGGTTGTGGGAGGTGCACCACGGGTCAGACTGGGGCGGGGGGCGCTGGAAGAATATATGAGGGTGGGAGCATTTCAAAAGACCTGCCTAGACAATGACAGGCTTTGGTCAGAGGAATTATCTGCCATGTTCAGAAGCACGGAGTTCACTTTTAAAGGAGACACACATAGGTGCAATGAGCGCGCGCGCGCGCGCGCGCACACACACACACACACACACACACACACACACACACACACACACAGTCACACAGGCGCACAGGCACAAAAGGAAGGGAAACCTTCCTCCTGAGAGAAAACGAAGTGCTACCACTGTACAGCAAAAACAATAGATCCCAGAGGGAAAGGCGGGTGAAACTTAGGAACTTCATTTCAAAGTCAACAGTGCCCTCTGGAGGCCTGAATGCCACATGCAGGTGAAGTCAGACAAAAGAAGTTTCAGCGGAGGTGACCCTCACTCAGGCATTGGATGGCCTGAAAGGGGGAAGGATTCCATGCAGTTCCTCTTTTGACTGAGTGGTCAACGTCCTGTCGTCCACGTAGGGTAACTCTAGAGACTGTGAGGAAGCCTCTAGCCAAACGCAGTTGCCAATGGAATACTGTCTTGGGCAGTTTAAATTATATACATATGTATGTGTGTATGTATGTATGTATGTATGTATGTATGTATGTATGTATGTATGTATGTATTAAAGATAAGACTACAAGACACTTTGCCACATAAGAAATATTTTGGGAGCCTATGTTGTGAGGTAGTCAGTCAATTTCCTCAGTAAATCTAAATTCAAAAATCATCTCTCAAGCACCAGACCAAAAACACTTGACAGGAAAACGTCATAGACAGAGTTCAGTAAGCTCCTGCTGCAAGTCTCTCAAGAACTGGGATCCACTCCAGCCTCCTTTCCTGAGCTCCTACTTATAAGCCCCAGGCACCCTACTTCCCTCACCACTCCCTTCTCCACAGCCTTCCCTATTGGGGAAAAAAAAAAAAAAAAAAAAAAAAAGAATCATAGCTTTAAATAACCACATGTGACCTCAAATTCAAGTCCACTAGCCACATGCTGGGTGGTCTGAGTTTCTGTTGCCTTGTCACACAGAAGCCATGGTTGACAGTGACCTGCTCATTCTGCTGGTGGAAGGAGCCATGAACGTAGTAGAGGAGAAGGTGTCTAAGTTGGTGTCCGAGAAAAATCACTACCGCCTCCTTCCTTTCCAAAGAGAAACAGCAGAGACTCCAGTCACTAATCTCTTCCTCCTGGGTCCACACTGGAAACCAAACACCACCAGACACTGTACCTGAGTCATTGTCACCTGGCCCATTCATCCTCTAGCTTCACCAACATCACCTGGTGAGTCCAAACTTCTTGGACACTGACTGCTCCTTTCAAGCCATCTACTGTTGTACCTTCTAGCTCACTGCTTGTCTGGAACATTGTGAGACAGGCTGGCCATCTACTTGCCTCTCCACGCGCACTAATTATGCCTTCTCCCTTACTTCCTCCACTGGGAAGGCAACTTCCTCCATTTCTACTCCTCTCCCATTCAAATTCAAATCCTACCATCTGTCTGGGCCAGGTTCAAGACTCATCTTTGCTGAGGCTTCTCTAGCTATGCAGAGCCCGAGTGATGAAATCGTGACCAGTTCGGTGCCTGGAGGATCGTATCAACTTATTTTTTAAGTGCTGGGATTGAGCCTGGTGAGCCCGGGACCACATGCTGAGAAAGTACTCTCTACCCCTGCCCAGACCCTTTTCATGCCTTATTAATTTAAAATTTAAAACTATATAAAGAATGATATACATCTCTAAGTACTATCATGGAGAGATGACTACTTCGTTGGTGGCTCGAGGAAATAAATAAAATATGTATTTTCTGAGCCATTTTTGTTTATAAAAAAACAAGTATATATATATACATGTCTACACATCTAAACACACACAGCTACAATGGACAGAAATGGTCAGGAATTCCCACTTTTTAAAACATTCTGTATTGCCTGACTTTTTCCCATTCTTCCTGTATATACTTTTTTTATTTTAGAAAAACACTTTTCAAATAAATCAACAAACATCCAACTTGCTTGCCAAGCATTGATCTAACTGTTAGGTAGGGCTCCAGGGTGGTGCTAGTTTTCTACAGAATTAGTATCTGGGAGAAAACCAGGAATATGCAAAGAGCTACGAACTTAGGAGTCAAAGCAAAGGGAACTCCCAGCCACAGAATGTCAGCTTTGTTGGTGGTCGAGGACCGGGGCAAAAGGAAACCACAGAAGAGCCTTGACATGGAGGATGAGTGAGCATCTATTGAGTGGGAAAGAAAGCATTGGGCATTCTTGTAGGAGGGAAAAGATGTGCCATAACAAAGTTCGGATGTTGAGTTGCCAGGGGATGAGCGAGCGATTTTGCACGTGCAAAGAATAACATATTGGTACAAGGAGAGAAATAAGACTAAAGAGCGGCACTTCTCAATCTCCCTGGTGCTGCGACCCTCAAATACAGTTCCTCGTGTTTTGGTGACCCCACCACCACCATAAAATTATTATTTTATTTTCTTATCTTTGTTCATTTATTCATTTTTTTTCATTTTGGTTTTTCGAGATTGGGTTTCTCTGTGTAGCCCTGGCTGTCCAGGAGCCTGTAGACCAGGCTGGCCTTGAATTCAGAAATTACCTGCCTGCCTCTGCCTGCCCAGTGCTGATTAAAGGCACACACCACCACCCTCCAGCTCAAAACTTACTTTTTTTTTTGTTTCTACTTCATAACTGTAATTTTACTACTATCATGAATCATGATGTAATTATCTATCTGTGTTTTCCCATGGTATTATGGGACTCCTGTGTCAGAGGCCTTGGAGGCCTAAAGGCGTCGCCACCCACAGGTTAGAAACCACTGCTCCACAGTCGGGGGGTGAGGACGGCCTCCGCTCTAGACTCCGATCTAGTCTCGAGTTATAAAGATAGCTGTGACAGGAGATCAAGTGCCTTCCTGGGTCACTTCTCTACCTTATTTCTGAGACAAGGTCTCTCACTGAACCCGGAACACACACCGTTCCACGTAGGCAGACAGACAAGCTGGCTCCCAGCATCCAGTTGTCTCTACCCACCAGGACTGGGCGTGCAGTGTGATTTACACAACTGGGGGGTCGTAACTCCGGGGGCTCGGGTTTGCACAGCAACCACCTCCCCAGTGAGCTGTCTCTCCAACCCAGAAATCCTTAACAGCAGCAAACAGCAGAGAGTGTGATGTTTAGGTGTGATGTGATCGTTTATTTCCCGGTGTCACTGTTGAAATAGTTCACGATAGGTAGGACGATGTTTCTGTATCTATTGTGTGTGTGTGTCCCTTAGTCTCCAAGTGAGAAATGGAGAACGTTGGGAACTTGTGCCTAGTCAGAGCAGAGGCCGAGACCTCAGTACGTTTTCCATGAACCGAGCGGAAAACGGTGGATCTGGGATGTTAAGGGTTGTGCGCAGCCTGGGCACGGGAACGTCGCGTTTCTTTCTCAGAGATGTTCTCTGCCTTGGAAGAGGCTCCGCTCAGCAGCTTTGGTGAACGCACCGAAGAGATGGCGGCTTGGCCCGGGGAGTGTCCACATGGCGCCCGATGATAACACCTCAGGCGGGGAAAAAGAAAAACGGTTTTCCGCTGATGGCAGTGTGTAGAAGCCGGCTGAGCTACTTGGCACAGCCCCTGCAGCTGTGTATTCATGATGCTATGTGCAAGCCAGGAGAGAGAGGGGGAAAAAAAAAAAGGCTTTGAAAGATGGAATCAATACAGGTTGCAATTTGGTTGACCCACTCAAGTCTCTGCCTCTCCCTGCCTATCTGCTCGGTGAGAGGCGGGAGCTGGGATGTGGACACAGGCCTGCCCCTCAAAAATAAAAAAGTTTAAACCCCCACTGCGTAAAAAAACAGGAACAGACTCTGCTACATGCGGTGTCACTTGGCTGCGTTTCTCATGCGTTCAGGACGATTTCTGCGGCAAACCTTCCCAGTGGGTGGAAGGAAACCAGACGTGCTGCTCCCACTCAAGGGGCGGGTGATGGAGCAAGCAGCCCATCACGGAGCTGGCCCCACGTCCTCGAGTCTACACTACCAAGAGCTTAATTCTAAGGCAACCACACCTGCAGGCCCTCTTTCCTTCCTTTCTCGAGCCAGGTGTTGGTGGTAAATGACATCCTCATAAGTGCAGGCCTGTGAAGAAAGCTAGGGCCTGATTATGTTGTGTATTTTTGCCCCTTGTTAAGGCACCGTGGGATAAATAATCAAGATTGAACTTAAAGTTGGAAAAAAAAAAAAAAAAAAAAAAAAAACCTATGGTAACATTTGGCTACCTTGTCATAAAATTTGGAGTGAGGCTGAGTTAAATTAAGATGGTTCTAAGAGCTGGTGAAGTGGTTCTGTGTGGCCAGGCCACAGAGGACGACAATGCAACCAGTTTTGATGAGACCTGATAAGCTAGGGTCAAATAGAAGGGGAGGAGGTCCTCCCCTATCAGTGGACTAGGAGAGAGGCATGGGGGGGGAGAGGTGGGGGTAGGGCGGGATTAGGAGGAGATGAGGGAGGGAGCCACAGCCGGGCTACAAAGCGAATAAATTGTAATTAATAATAATAATAAATTGTAATAAATAATAATCATAAATTTTTGCAAAAAAAATTTAATTAAGAAAAAGAAGGCTTGCTATGCAAGCATGAAAACCTGAGTTTTGATCCCACATAAAAGGCCAGGTGTGGTCATTGCTTAAACCCCCAGCATTGTCGAGGAGGGTGCATAGGACACCCCACACCCTCCTCTGGCCTTTGAACGCACATACACAGGCAGCACCCATACACACTTTTCCATACAAGCTGACCCAACAGCTCAGCACCCTTCCCTTCTCCAGTACTATTCTGCCAACACTCCCCAGAAAACATTCGATAGTTAGGACTGGAACGGAGCTTGGAGGTGACTTAACAGAGCTGTCATCCTTAAGTAAAGCGAATTATCATAAAAGTAAGGGACTTGAAGACAGCCACCCAGCTGGGGAGCGGCAGCATGAAGACGTGATTCTAAACTTTCTGCAACAGTACCCATCCCTTAGACCGTTGTTCCATAATACCTTTGTAAATGTGCTTGCTTTCGTTGCTCCTTGACAAGAAGCCACTAGCTCCATACTTCAGAAAGAAGGTGGCTCAGATACTCGTGTGTGCTAAACAGCTTTCTGCATCATGAATACAATGGAGTTGCTCAGGATGAATTCTATATTAAGTTATCAAATTTTGGTGAAATGATTACTTTCTGAGACTCAAATTGGGACGTGTGTTATCAAATGGTGTAGTTTTATCATGTGGATGTGTTCACTGGCTCCAAAATATTTCCTTACAATCAAATATCCAAGCTGCTCTTCTCATATTGCCACCTCAAAGTTTATTTTTAAGAAACTAGGCCATTGATTACAGACTACTTGGGGTCAGATCCCTCAGCAAGTCGGCAACCCAGCAGGTGAGGAATAGTTAGCAGAAAGGAAGAAAGGGACAGAAGCCTGGTGGGAAACATGGGTCCCCAAAGCCTCCAGTTCCACCAAGTTTCACTCCGGAGTTAATTGTAAAGCAAACAGACCCTCATCTTGTTCCAATTGAGGAGCTAAGTGAGCAAAACTTACATCTAAGAAAAGAGAAAAGGGGGTCAGCCAGCAGGAGCCCCTTTCTCCGCCCTGAATCCCAGTCAGGGTGTGTGGTTTTTCACTCTGCGCACAAATTGGAGCCCAATGCACAGCACACCAGGAGTGTTTGGTGTGACAAGGAGCTTGTCTCTTTGGGTTCTAGGAATTCTGACATGACTGGGTAGAAAATGTTAAGCAAAACCAAGTAGGAAGTGGGCTGCAATAATTTGGCAGTCTTCTGAAGTCCTTGGTGAGTTTTCAGTTTTTAAGTAGGCCAGGGGAAACACCAGAGCAAACACAGGCTATGAACTTTTGGTTAAGAAACCGGAGTTAACAGATTTAGCATGACTGTCCCCGAAGATGAGACCTTTCCCCAAAATGATACCTAATGGGAACAAAGTGAGGGGGGGGGGAATCACTATATCCACCCATTCTTCACGACCTTGTCTTGACATTAGCAGCCTTGAAAGGGAAAGAGTCCCCATCAAAGGTGACGGTGCCCTCTGAGAATAAGAAATTAAGATAGAAAACAAAATAAATCTCAGCTGGGGCTCAAGAACTAATACAATGATTTATGTATTCGCTCAGTGAAAGTTCTTGAGTATCTACTACATGTTAAGCAACCATTGAGAATACACTGGTGAACAAACTGAGAAACACCTGCTGACTAGTACAGGAGAGGGACCATATAGAATAAATATTTTTAAAAAATGTAGTGGCATGTAAGTCTGAGAAGGCTGGACCAACAAACCCCAGACTTTCAACAACTCAGCGTGAATATTCCAAAGTCCACGCTCCATGAGGCTAATCACCTCCATCCACAACTACCTTTCCTCTCTGACATTGAGATCATTGCAGAGGAGCAAGAGAGGACTGGAGGATGACACTATTAAGAGGCAGGTTCAGAAAGTATTGAGTAGCCTGATATTCATCCCACCAAGGAAACAGCAAGCACCTCTTAGCCTCTAGAGAGACAAAAAAACAAGATATCTGATGGATGTCTGCAGAGAACTAATAGTCGATACCAGTTATGGAACTGGGGCATAGGAAGTGGTAAAACTTGGGCTTTCACAAAGGGGGAAAATCTATGTCATAGCTTCTAGAATCCTCCCCATCCTAGCAACAGTGGGTGAGGCAGAGACCTTGAGCATCCTATTTCTTAGTCCACGAATCTGATCGACGGGGCTACTGACTGCTCCCACTACAAATGTTTGCCTTCTGCCTGGCTATTCCCACTGAGTCAATCTTTTCTCATGATTTAGCTTGAGGTCTCTCCCTGTACCCTAAGAACTTCTCTCCCTCTCTCCCTCCCTTTCCCCCCTCTTTCCAATTACCCACTGGATCTACAGATTTCTTGCATGTTTTTGCATATAGCACACATTGGCCAGCCTGAATTAGGTGCTGCTCCACACTGGAATGGAGAACAGAGGACTCAGTTTTCCCTTCTACCCCTCAACAGACTCATTTCTGGCTTTTGTTAACACTGTCTCCTCAGCCTAAAATGATTTTCTTTATTCTCTCCCTCTCTGTCCCATATTAAGTTTCTGAGTGCTCCTGTCTATTACTAATGGCTGATCAATTAATTTGTGATCACTTTTTCTAAAGTATTTTGATTTCTTCTTTGACCAGAAAGATGTAAGCCCCTTGAAGAAACTCGAGCAGACTACGACTCTTGTCTCCTGTCTCGAATTGCCCCCACCAGTTTTGTGTGAGGAATCAGTTCTCCTGAGCCACACAAGGAACACTAAGCCTCTTCCCTTACGTGACTCTGAAGAGTCATACGTGTCCTTTATTTTCCCTTAAACTATGAAGCCCCAGAATATCCCAAGGTCAAGAGTGGGACAAAAACAGAAGCAAGAAGCTAAAAGGGGAGGGGGAAGGTGATCTGAATGGTTGTCACACCTGAGCTTTGAGACGTGTCAAAACCTAATTCAGACCCTGGCTTTAGCTTGCCAGTTGGGTTCTCCTGGGTAACTGCTACTTGTTTTTCCTCAGTTCCGGTTGTCCGTTTGCAGAATATGGTGGTAGCATTTGCCATTCGGTGGTGTACTGAGGCCTACCTGTACATGACATTTCCAGTGCTTTCCTGCATGGAGACGAAAACAATGAGGTTGCTCTGTACTTCCTCACCCACCTCATCTCGTGACTACAAAGCTCCCGCCTGCCTCTTTTTGTGTCTCCCTGGTTTCTGTTATAAATGGGAATTCTGAATACCCACTGAATCCCCTGTGGAAACCCCTTCAATGTATGAGCCGATGCAATGTAAAGCATGCTCTGGGACAGTGACTTCTTGTCAGGCTGCCACAAAGGTCGTTGGCATCTCAGTGGCTATTTGGGGCTCAAAATAAGATCTCCATCCAATTCCCTGTGGCTACCATGTCAGATGACATGGTCCAAGGCTCAGTGAAGAGCAGCCATACCGTATAACCAGAAAGTACTGAGTTATTGTGTACAAACGATATTTGCCAGAACAATGAATGTGGTGATCTTTCACTGAGCCTACCGACACTGCTGGAACACTGGGAGAAAACTTAACTAGCGGTGTAAAAGTAGTGCTTCTCGGAACATTACTCAGGACATAGATCACCTGTGGAGCCTGTTAAAACTGCACATTCTAATCCACTGGGCCTGGATAGGACTAGATTTCTAACAAGCTCCCAGGAGATGCTTCGGGGGAATGGGGGTTGGGAGAGGGAACACTCTGTGAGGCAGGACAGTAGAGGTCATGGTCATTGACTTTTCCCATATCCTGCCCTGTGACCCACTTAGTTGCTAGTGCCTCTCAGAGACAATGTATTAATGACACTGGAAATTTCCCTTTAGGAAGACTGAAAATATAGAAATCCATGGGTCAAATAGCAGACATGGGAATGGTCACGTGCTTCACATTGATACTTCCTGAGTGATGACAATTATGTCTTCCTCTCTACAACTGTGAGTTCTTTAAACGCAACTGCGACATCTCGATGATATCACATGTTCGTTATCCTTCAAAGTACTTGTCATATATCAAGTAGAGTCTCAACAAATATTTATCAAACAGAAATGAATTCCTTCTTGGTAAACACTAAAATGCCTAGTGCACACAGCAGGCACTCAATAAAAGCTTGTTGAGTGAATTAATAAAGCTGAAAAGAAGTAATGACTGTAGTGCTGGGTAAAGGAAAATATTATTTCTCATCAAAATCATCTGAGCAAGATCACCTCTTAGGGCGAGATGGGCACTGAGGGAAATAGCACTGATGTTAGACAAAGTCCTTGGAAATGAGTAGGTCTCAGCTGACAATCCAAATTGGTTTGGGTACCATCTGGTGCTATGATTGAAGCATTTTTCATGTTCACTAATAAAGAACTCAGGCTGGCTTTTGGGAGGCCTGGGTCAAACAAGTGACTTGTGAGGTCTAAGCATAGAACCAGCTTGCGGTGGCTGCCGAGAGCTGGGGACTTGGGCTGCCGTTATCACCTGCCCATTGCCAGGAACACGCGGCCTGTGAGAAAACAAAGGCAGACTCCAGGGAGTAGCTCCAGAGCTTTGGCTTTGTGTACAGCCCACCAGGGAGTACCTGACTGTGAGACTGGAGCCAATGAAAGGCTCTTTTCTCTATGTTTGGCTCATAAAAGAAGCCCTGTGGCTTGAGTCCACCAGCTTCCTGCAATCTCCGACAGCAGAACAGCTCCGAGACCTGCAGACAGGCAAGGGAACAAACGAGGGGCAAAGCTGCCAAAGACGAGAACAAAGGGCGGTTTACATTGCTGGAGCTGCACGGGACGTAGCCTGGGAGCTTTGCTTTCATTTTTTTTTTTTAAAAAAAAAAAAAAAAGAAAAAGAAAAAAGGACAGAAAAGAAAAGAACACTCGGAGACTGGGCTACAGAGGACAGAAGAGAATTATTATTCTCCATGAGGAAAACCAGGGGTGCTGGAGGGCAGCTCCCAAGAAGAAGTATGTTTAAAGACACAACAACAAGATGTTGGACGTTTGCATCAGGGCCTTTCATCCCCACGCGCTCTGTTTAAAGATGTCCCACAGTACCTGCGGCACAGTCGAGGGAGCCCTCCTGTTTCCTTGTGTTTTCAGTTCTCTCTTTGGTCTTTGTCTAGAAGGAGCCAAGGCAGGGGAATGCCCGAAGACAAAGAGATGGATGCATGCGTAAGAGTTGAGGTCATCCTTAAAGTTTCATGAGCAGCCCAAGCTAAAGTTCAGTGAATAGCCTTAAAAAGCTCGGGCCGAAGAACCCCAAACTCCTAAATCTAAAGATGGTACAAAATCTGAAATTTTTTGAGTATCACATAAGAACTGAAAAGGTGGGGGGGGGGCTCCAACTTTTGGAATTTGGGAAACTCAATCAATAGAGTCCATGTAAAAATGTCAAAATTTTGCCCCCTGAGATGGCTCAGCATGCAAAGGCACTTGCCGTCAAGCTGATAGTCTGAGTTCTGTCCCCCGGTACTCACATGGTGGAAGGAGAGAACTCACCGCTAAAAGTTGTCCTCTGGCCATATAGACACCAGCCTCCATGGCATAACCACACCTGCACACAAAATACAAAAATACAATCATTATTTTTAATCCCCAAATTTGAAAAACTCGGAAATCTGAAGCATTTCTGGTCCCAAGTATTTCCAATGAGTGCTACTCACTACTCAACCTGTGGTAACTAATCCTAATTAGCAGGTATTAGATCGTGCCAGGAATCATTCACTGTGCTTTGCCTAGGTTAAGTAATCGCCTTCCACGCACAGATGGATGTTTTAAAGATGAGCAAACTATGAAACTGGAAGGGCAAGTAACTGTCGCTATGTCTTTCAAAAAAAATAAATAAATAAATAACAAACCATATAGCCAGGACTGGAAGCCAAACATTCTGACCCTACAGTCTGCCTTAAATGATGCGCCACCTCTGTAAAGGAACACCGCCCCTTAGGCATCACTTCTGCTTTGTGTGTGGAAGCCAGCTCTCAGGCACACTGCCTTCTGGATCCAGGGACAGCCCACCAACATCACTGATCTACATTGGCTCTGTGCTGTAGGGCAGCGTACTCTCTATGTTCCCATAAGCACCCCATCCTATCTCCCACCCAGTCCACACTGTCTCCTCCCCTGCCTTGTGCTGACACATATTTTCTGTACATCATTTACTCTCGTGGTCATATTATTCTACTACCATAAATCTATCTGATTAGTCTCACATTTTACTGACACCCCAAATTCAAATGCTAGAGAACATGTACATCTTCAATCTGTATTTCTCCATAATGTAGCAGAGATAGTGCTTAAGCAAATGAACAAACAAAACTACCTCTTTCTTTATTTTCCTTCTAGTCTCTTGACCTCGAGTAAAAAGTGACATCACTTAAACGTCAGGCATCCTGGGATGACTTATGCCACACGTACTAGGCAAATATTAGAAGCCCGAGATGATCACCAAGATACTGGAGTCCAGGATGGACACTAACATCTCCCCACTGCTTTGCTGCATGGAAACTCTGGCATCAGAGACTCTTTCAGAAAAGACAGACTACTCTTGACTTGCAGAAGTGAAAAATATCATTCCTGGTGGAAGGGAAAAGAAAAGGGAAGAGGGGCGCCCTCAAGGCAATATGCCCAGACAAGCATCGCTGCAAACCTAGGAAAATGGAAATGAAGAACACGTGTTTCAGCTCTATTCCCCCACCGCATAGCAGAGATAGTGGATAAGAAGACAAATGAACCAACAAAACTACTTTAGTCTCTTTCTATCATCTCTCTGACTTTTTTTTTTTTTTTTTTTTTTACTTTACTCAACCTTCAGGCTCATGCATGACTCCTTTGTAATTGCATGGTTAATCTCATAGCATTTGCTCTCCTGGGTCTCACTGAAATGGAGAAGTGTTAACTGGATTAAGCTCTCATGGCCTCCTAGGTTGTTCTCCCTGCGCCTGTTTGGCTCCCAGCCCAAGCGTTCTGCTTTAACTTTAAGACTAGGGAAATGTTCTTGTGAATGTCCCTCTGGCTTAAAAAATAAAAATAAAAATAATTTTAAAAGCCCCTTATTTGTCCCACCCTGGCCTTTGTGCAATCCAGCATCAGCCAAAAAGGTAAAGATGATGTTTTTGTTTTGGCTTGGTTCTTGTCAGTCTTTATTGGCAAGTTCATTTTTATAATTGGTCATTTCTGAGCTTTGAGAACTAATGTTTCATTTTTTTCTCTGCTATTGCAGTGATGAAATGAGCTGTCACAGACAAGGAGATGATACAGCTCTTGGTTATGTAACTACACTGACCATATTCTCCATATTTCTTCCAATCCTTTAATTTTCTTCTTTGTACGGGCTTTTTATTTCTTCGGGTTTTCCATTTATAAGCCTTTATGATCTTTCTAAATGCTTACAGCTCTTTTTCTCCCCAAATTCTTAGGCTCAGTCCCAGTTCCAACTCAAACGAAGGAGAATGGAAAAGTTGTAAAGGCATCCAGCTTGGACATTACAAATGGGAGAGCACCAGAAATCAATGATGGCCTGGAAGGGAATAAAATGTGATTAAGACTCTGTATGTCTGGAGACACCATCTGGGAGTAAAAATTGTGAGGAAACAAATCAGTGTTGCCTTCGTTCAGAAGATATACTTGCCTCAGGGATCACAGCAGCCTTGGGCAATCTCAGACGTGGGCCCCGAGGCTGTGCAGTATGTTGGAGAAGAGAGGGAAAAGAACTCAAAGCAATCGAGTCCTGAATCAGTTGTTTCTTTGGGCCATTTTTGTTGTTGTTATTCACTATTCAGGTTCATACAAAACTCTTACAAAGGTGTGTGGCTGATTGCACAGCCATCTGGTGTCCTAAAGTCACGTGACCATGAATATGCTTCAGGGAGAGGTACTGAGGACTGTTTACCTTGGCAAAACAAAGAAACAACCCACAAGAAAAATACCAAACACCTTGATTGGTTGATTGATTGGTCGAATGATTGTTCAGTTCCTTCTGTCATATAAGGTAACCTTTGTGGGAGTGATAGTCCACCTTATTTACAGGCTCCACTCATACACAGAGAAGAGGTCATACAGAGCATGCCCAGAACAAGGAAGAACTCTGTGTACCCTCTTTAGAATTCTGCCTATCCTGCTGCATAGGTATCCTACCTTCCCTTCAAACCCATAAGCTTCGCCACGACATGGATCAGAACCGAGTTAATGACACAACTAATTGAAATGACTTTCCCTGGCTTTAAGTGTCTTCACTTTATATCAGTTTATGTTGAGATGCTCTGGCACAAACCCTAATTAAGCAAACCCCCCATAAATAAAAGGTAGTTTGAAACAATGTTTTGTCAATATGGCTGACACTTTTAGAAAGTGAAATTATGTAAAGACAGTCTAATGACTATTTCTGTCTTCAAGGTAGCCTATTCAGGAATTTATGGGTTAATAACCTTGTGTGAACTAAACAACCTCTGAGATTTTATGGGGTGCAAAGCTAGACATCATCTTTTTTCTCAAGAAGCTCACAACATAGTGTTGAAGAAAGCTATAAAGCACACGAAAGAGTATTATGCAACACAAGTTAGGATTAGTAATGTCTTCAGCTATCCCAAGTGACACAGAAACACAGTGCACAAACTTGGGAGTTAGAGGTCAAGATTGGCTGAAGTCAGAAAAGGAATCAGGTCATTTCTAACAGGTCATTTCTAATGCTGGCTCCTAATAGTGAGTCAGAAGAGATTAAACTTAATCTCTTAGAAATGAGCTCTGGAAGGCTTGCATCTGTAATGGGGAGCCATGAGAGACATGTGTAAGGAGCCTGAGTATGAACAGTTGCTGCAAGATGGATGGAGAAGATGCCAAGGTGGCAAAGATCATCCAGAAAGTTGAGATGAAGAATAGAACCACGTGCTGGTGTTAGGACTAGAATGAAGACTCACTAAGACACACTTTAAATAGTAATAGAAATCGATCCAAGACTTAACCTAATAAGGAGATAAAAGCAGAGTTGAAATCTATACTTAAAAAAAAAAACAGACTTGAAATCTATAGTTTTTAATTTAGGGGGCTGTGATAGAGATTGATAGGTGCACTTCAAAATTCAATACCGTTTCTTTCTGGTCAAATAGCTGGATGATGTTTCTCAGCTTTAGCAGCAATTCCATGTGGCCAAGACAGTGGAACCTAGTGCCCGGCTTCTAGCCACGTGCCATAACCCTGTCTGGATGGGATTATGTAACTGCAGCAAAGTTTTTAAAAAAGTTGGCAATAGTGAAAAGTTACCAATGCACAATAATCAAATACTAATTGAAATTAGAGCACACAATGAATCCAAGGCCTTTCTTGGAGTGCTCATCAGCATGACACCCCAAGATTTCACTGAAGAATGGTTTCTAAACATGCAGGAGCACTTTGCACAACATCAGCACATGCCTCCTGAAACATCTTAGCCCAGATACGAGACAATTACATGTTAGGAACTGCAGTGTTTTTCCTGCACGTACGTTTTCTGCTTTCAAAGCAAAAGAATGACGTAATTACAGAAAACAAAGATTTTTTTTTAATATTCCCTACTGTCATTCCTGAGCCTATAAAAAAAAAAACAAGTTACTGTAGCTTTGGGTTCCATCATGTTAGAAGGTTTGATTTTAGAACATCTCTGTTTGTGTTACTGACTTGAATTTCTTTAAAGTCATTGGATGAATTTTGGCCTGGGGTTAGGACGGAAACCCAACCATTTCTAAAATGGCTTTTAATTCCTACCATTGTGGAGCAACATTACTCACTATAAAATCAAAATATGATCAACTATGAAGTGTCGGAGACACTCTAGGTCCTGCAATAGCAAATTTTCAGCTAAGATTTAATGTTTTGTGTAAAAATAGCCAAGCATATCCATGTCATTAGTATTGCATTGATTACATTTTTATTGCTGTGATAAAACACCATGACCAAGGCAGCTTACAAGAGAAAGTGTTTAATTGGGCTTACAGTTCAGAGGGTTAGAGTCTATGATGGCAGAGAAACAATGTGGTTCTGGAACAGCTGAGCGCCCACATCTTGATGCACAAACAGAAGGCAGAGAGCACACTGGGAATGGCATTCATCTTTTGAAACCTCAGAGCCCTGCCCCAGTGACACACCTTCCCAAACAGTGCTAAAAACCTCCTTAACCTTCCCAAACAGTTCCACTAACTGCTGACCAAGCATTCAAATACATGAACATCAGTAAATTTTCTTTTCTCATTAATAAGTGATGATAAACACAAATTAAATAATTGTTTTAAGATAATTTTCTTCATGATTTATTTTCAGTGTCTGTTTAATTTGTATGCCTATTTATAAGCCAATCTATTTAGAGTGTATAGAACTTGTCAGATGAAGAGGAGGTGTAAGCACAAAGGGTAATTGAAGTCCTAAGCTAGCCAAGAGGGTGGACAGAACTATGAGCATTCTCCGGCATGGACATAAAACCTGCACACACACTGCATTCTCTTTCGACTCTCCACCCCTCTAGTTTGGAAACAGCCTCCACCTTCCCAAAGTGGCGTCCATGAGCAGGGCCACAGTGCAGCCCTGTCCCACTCTACCCTTCTATGAAAGCTAACATCCACCGAGTGTGAACCACTGTGCATTGTCTGCTTATTTTAGGAATCAGACTACCTTACCATGGCTTAGCAAATCGTGGCACCACTAACAGACAAACTGACATGGAAAGAGGGCGTTCTTTTGGAGGTTACAGAGAGCTCTAAGTGTAGTAGGTTGCTGGTGTCACAGCAATCCAAAGCATGAGGGGAGAACTCAGTAAGGAAGATAGATTGGTTCTTTGAAAATTAGTTTGCTTATTCTCTGGAATAGACAAATTCTCAGATCAATAGAATATGGAATATAAGAATGTAGGACTGGTTCTCAACTACAGACTCCTGTTAAGTACTGAAAAAAAGAAGTACAGCTCACAAAGAATTGAGAAAGGAGAGTCCGACAGACAAGAAAGGAACAAGGTTCAAATATAAACTATCATTTCTTAATTCTTGGAGCATCTTCCACTGGTCCACACAGAGAAAGTCAAGGTGCCAGCATCCTCCTTGAACTAAGAACCTGCTGGAGTGAAGGCCCAGCTCTACCGCTGTCCTGATTAACCACTTCATATGGCTTTATGCATAAATGATATTGGCAGGAAAACAGGGAACATCATCTTCTCTGTTTTTATCTTATTAAAACATGGGTTTATTCATATTTGTTTCTTTCATTCGTTTTACGTGGCCACCAGGACATTTTTTCCTAGACAGCACAGTATGATTAGCCTGCAAATATTCACTGTTGTCTGCAGAAGTTCCGCCAGGGTTTGGCTGGCTTTTGTTTCTAAGAATCTAGCTTTCCCTGGCATTGTATGGGTGAAACTTCAGAAGCGTCCCCATGTGCTAAAAAATTACCTCCAGTCTGACCATTCTATAGCGGTAGAAGTATGCTTTGCTCATAGTTTTAAAAGAGCAGCAGTGTCATGGCTGTGGTTTAGTTCTGGGTTTAGGAAACCTACCCATTATTTTGCTGTTGGTGGTGGTAGGTGTTACTTTGAAGTAGTACCTAAAGGAGAAATAAGGAGATCCAAACAACAAATTGTCTTTAAACTCAATTTCAATAACACAGATCTTTTTTTTTTAAAGATAATTCTGGGATAAGAGTAAAGAATGTTACCATTTTATGAATAAATAACAGCAGGAGATTCTATTCATAGTTCAGAAAATATCAACCAAAGGTATCCCGAGTCTAGAGGGGGAGCAGAAATCAGAGGGCCCCTATGGCAGTGAAGGCCTGGCCTTGAAGATCAACAGGGCACTTTGAGCCTGCTTGGCTTTCAGTCAGTGTCCTACTGGAGCTCCAGGAACTTAGCATCACACTTCACTTATGTCGTGTGTTATTTTTTAAGTCATTGTAACAAAGTACCTAACAAAAGCAATTTAAGGAGGGAAGGATTAATTTTGGTTTGTGGTTTGGTGGTCCAGTCTATCATGGCGAAGAAAGCGTGGTGATGGGAACTTGAAATAGGTAACCACATCGTACCTTCAATCAGCACGCAGGGAGAGGCATGCTGGTGCTCATCACCCCTCTCGTACCTCACTCAGGGGGAGAGCCCAGGCCACAGAATGGCAATGCCCACATTAAGCTTGGGTCTTCTCGCCCAAGTTAACACTCTCTGAAAACATTCTCACAGGCACACCCAGAGGTTTGTTTCCTAGAAAATCCTAAATTCTGTCAGGTTGATAACCAAAATTAACCATCAGGACCTGGGGAAATGAGTTATTGGGAAGGACTGCTTGCTCTAAAAGCATTAAGGACCTGTGTTTGAATCCCCAAAAGCCAAGCGTAAATTCTAGCATAGACCTGTAACACCAGCATTGAGAGGCATGGGTAAATCCTGAGAGTTTGGTGGCCAATCAGTCTATCCAAACCAACAAGCTCCCAGTTCCCTGAGAGACTATGTATCAAGGCAATAACAATGTCATTAGTAGAGAAAAACACTCCAAGCCTCACGTGTATAAAGCACATAAACACATACACGTACACATACAAAATAAATAAATAAATAAAATGAACCACCACAAGTTGGCAGGTACATAATATGCAAAAATAAATGGTTTACATAAAGCCACTTATACATGTTACCAAAGTAAGGAACCATCACAATCCAGTCAAAAGAATTACTCCAATTAAAAAAGTAAATAAGTTAAACAAATGATTGAGGTATGCTTACAAAATTAGACAATTATTGTGCCGATGAAAAATCCTTTGGTAGTTTTTGTGCTGTGTGAGGACATATGTGCCAGACATACAGGAAACCCCTCTTATTCTCTTTATCATACAAATCCTCTCTTTCTCTCCCCCACTGTTTTATATCGTATAACTTTCCCACAACCTTCAGTTAGACTAAATACCAATAGTATAAATGACTCAATGATCTTTGCTAATTTTCTAAGCTCTTTCAACCTCTATAGACCCCACTTTAATGCAAATGAAACTTGAGTAGATTGTACATTACCTACTGAAAAATAGTTTCAATTAGAAATTTAATTACACTGTCTTGAGGAAATGGAAATGACAGTTTCTTTGAATTTTATACATTATGGAAACCTCCAAAGTGCTATAAATCTGCTAATTGATTTCTGTACCTGTTATGTTTGATTAGGTGTATTTTATTGTCTTCTTGGTTTTAATTAACCCTGGGCTTGTCAAAATGCTCCCAACGACAAAGGATATATGATGAAGCGTGATAAACTCTATTAACACAGGCTGACTTTTGTCAGTAATTGCTCTCATGCACAAGAGTTATTAGAAATTAGCCCACAGGGGGGAAAAAAGAAGCCGTACTTTTGGTAACAATATTTACGACCACCATAAATCTGTGGTTCGGCCCCTATATACAGATGATAAGCAAGTGTGAGTGACCATAGGGCCCTATAGAAGACCAATCATTCACAAGGTGTCATATAAATATTAACAGTGACAAAATAGAAAGAATTATGGAGTCTGGATGATAAGAACAAAAATTATAACAACATCTCTGACTGTTCATATTAAGGAAACAGACTCAGAATGTGAACATAAGTGAGAAAGCCAAATTGTTACCATTGAGGCTGACCCCAGGGGTCTTCAATAGGTACTCATGCAATTCATACAAGAGGCAGCACTTCAACAAATCCATCAGTTAGTTACCTGGGTCATAAGGAGAGCTTTTCATACTAAAAATCATTCTGATCATAACACCCTACCAGGGTGCCAGCATAGATCTTCCTGTTGAAAAGGTGAAGAGAAACATTTACATTCCTCCATCTACTGTTCCAGATAGAGAAGAGGAAAAAGTTTTGATAATCTCTCTATCATTGCAGTTAACTTGTGCTCTCCATGTAGCCCAGCACCAGCAATGTTTTTGGGCTTTTTATCTTGGAAATCCCAACAGAAGCATACCTGTAGAAAAAAAAAAGAAGAAATTTCTCTTCTCCAACATTATCACGCCAGAACCCCAACGATCTAAATGTGTGAGATAATGTATTATAATCCAGTGACTTTGCGTGATCAGGTTAGAGAAATACCTGTGACACCTGGGTGGGCCTTGAAAAGAAAAATCTCTGGGTTGAAAATACAGTATTTGGTATCAAGAGGCTGGTAGTAATCTTGAAGTGCAGTTATATTAAAAGATTAAAAAAAAAAAGAAAAATGCAGAAAGTTCTTTGTGACATAGATATGGAAGTATAAACTGTCTGGGTACCTGACAAGAAGGGAAGTAAGGAAACTAACATCGGAAAGTTAAGAGGAGACAGTCCCCACATTCAGGAGGCTGAAATCGTAGTGTCATGTCTTTGAGGCCAACTTGGAGTGCATAGCAAGTTCCAAGTCAGTCTGGGATACATAGAAAGACTATCTCTAGGAAAAGTGATTAGAGGAAACAGCTATTTGATGGCAGGCAGATAAGTTGAATTTCTGAATGAAAGGAGAGGGTTGGTGAGTTTCTGCCAACTAGATATGCATTATTGTGTGCCTTGCATGCCAAATTCAAAGCAGTTTACACCCCACGGAACCCCCAAAATAACATTTGTCTTCCAGAAGTGTAAATGTTGTTTTTATTTTCTCATATGAAGGGATAAGATGAGAGCTGTTCCCAAGCCTTTCTAGCTCATTCTGAACTCTCACTGGCTGGTTCAAGTCAGCTGTTCTGGCCCAGACTCCTCTCAAAGCTGATTGATTCAAATTGGCTTCTCTTGACTTCTGACCAAATTGCTCTGCCTGGCATCAAAGTAATTCTGGAAATATGTTTTAATCTTCTGACTCCTTCTCATTCTCTGTCTTCCTCTGTCTTCACCTATGTCTAGCTTGTTCTCTTTATAAAACTGTCCTGATAAAACTACTATAGGTTAAAAAAAAATCTTGCAGCAAAAAAAAAAAAGAAAGAAAGAAAGAAAGAAAGAAAATCTTCTCTCTCCCTCACTGCTTTTAAGTAGTTTCCCTGTCCTGTTCTTGTAAGAGTTAGGCATATCCTATCGATGTCAAATCTTCCTCCAGTTCATCACTTTGCCCCTCAAATAGACAACATTTTTAAACATGGCTGCATCCTTCTTAAACTGCCTTACCTTAATTGCTTGGGATAATGTACTAAGGCCATGTCTGTATTATTGCAATCCAGAGTGGACCCATACCGTGTGATCCAGCCAGATCACATAAACCTACAAGGGATTTATATGTGACCCCTTGCCAAAGCAGCTATGTTGCTAGATTAAAATTCCTCTACACAGAAGAGTAAATACATACTAATAAAAAAAAGAACAAATACCAACAGTTGCTGGGAAGGTGTAATAGTACATGGCACCTCAGATTAAAAAGCACCAACCTTTGATGCTGAAAGGGATGAAGGATGTCCTGCTAGCCATTGGACCATTGTCCTATTGGGATAGACATTACTATCTCATTTTTATCACCAACATGTCCTCCATCCCTGGAAGTCCGTCTCCATCACCAGCACTTCCTCCATTCATAGATGTCTATCTCCATCACTGACATACATGAAAGACATTGTCTGTTACTGACATAACCTGGAAGTCCCTCTCTATCACCAGCACTCACACCATTCATAGACTTTCATCTCCAACACATGATATGGAATAGATAATGTGGACACTATGATTTGCTTACCTATCTCGAGAAGACAAAAGGTAGATTCTTATCTATGACTTTACATAAAAATAAATGTTGAAAGAAGTAAGTGTAAATCTCAAAATGATGGAGATATAATATGTGATCTTATGTTTTTCCTTGGTCTTTCCTTTTCTTTTTCTTTACAAATTTTTCTGGATACTTCTGTTGATGTACATCAGTTGGATATATATTTTTTTAAATAGAGGATTGACAATCTTATTTGCTTTTCTTCAAAGAGCCAACTTTTGGTTTGATTAATTCTATATACTCTTCATGACATATATGAAAGGTCCTTTCTGTAACTGACATATATGGAAGGTCCTCTGCATCTTCTTTTCTTGTTTGTTTCTCTTTCATTTCCTTATCTTACTGTTCTAACTAAGACTTCAAGCACCTAGTGAACAGGAGCGGGGAGAGTTGAGGCCTTTGTCTTACTCCCCATCTTAGAAAAAAATGTTTTGAGTTTTTCTCCGTTTAATGATGTTAGCTATCTGGAGATGAAAAGAACAGTAGATAGAATTAATCAAACCAAAGCTTGTCCTTTTTAAAAAGCAAATAAGATTGGCAAACCTCAAGTAAAAAATTACCTGACTGATGCACTTCAACAGAAGTATTCAGAAACATTCGTAGGAAATGGACAAGATCAAGGGAAAACATATGATCACATATTATGTTTGTCATTTTGATCTTTACACTTACTCCTTTCAACACTTATTATATATATATTATTATCATAAAAGAATCTACTTTTTGCCTTCTCAAAATAAGTAACCAAATTACACTATTCACATTATCTATTCCATATCTGATTTTTTTTAAAGATTTATTTTATTTTTACTTAGTTGTGTGTATGTGAGAGAGAGACAAACAGATAGACAGAGACAGAGAGTGGTAAGCTGTCCAAAATGGGTGTTGGGGACCAAAGTCTTGCACTTGGGACCAAAGTCAAGCACTTTCAACTCTTGAGCTGTCTCCAGCCATTCCTTGTCATTCTGAAATCTCAGGTTTATCATACAATAAATCTGAATATTTTATGAAGTTGTTTATGCTCTGCCACTGATCTGTTTATTTATGAGCTGGTGAGAATATTCATTCATTTTTTAAGAGAAAATATTTTTGAGAGGATTCCAACCTCCTGGCTGATGAATCCTATTATGAAACATGAAGGATAAATTACAGGATACCATTAAACACACTTCAGGTTTTTGAAGCCAGATGGCCTTCTCCACCAGAGAAATCCTGTGTAGATACCTGTAAGAAAGCAAATTCCTTCACTGTTAGCATGGCTGCCACCTGCCTTCCTTTTGAAACTGTTATTAACTACAAAAAGCAGTTGGTCTTAACAGAAAGCTCCATTCTTCCATGTTCACTGACCTAATTTGGAGCCCAGCAAGTTGTTGCTCAGCTTTAAAAAAAGGGGGGGGGGGGCGGGGGTGACTCTAGAGGGTTTTAAAATACTGGTGCCAGGTGCTGCATCCTTGCAAAGGCACAGCTCAGCGTTTCCAGGCTATTCCAGCCCTTCCCCGGGCTGAAGCTAGCAGTTCTGTCAGCCTGTCCCCAAGGTAACTAGAAGTCCCAACAGGAAAGGAAAGAGTCTTGCTAATTGAATTTCGATTTGCTTTAGAGTGCATCTACACGCATTTTAGTAAGTGCCTGTGAGAAGTCGGTTGTTAACCTCGTAACTTTTTCATTGTGAAAATATATTTGGACATCATCTTTCTTGTTTCCAAGGAGACAGAGGTGCACCCCACATGGATAAAATGCATGAACACAAGAAAGGCTCTAATTTACAAATGTAATCAGAACTATTTGTGTTTTGACCAAGGATTTTGAGTCTCTTCCAAATGAGGACAGGTGCAATTTTGCATTCAAAACACTTAAAAAGTTTAAAACAGAACCAAGTTAGAGAGGATTTATCTTTTGTTTGTCAAGACTAGAAATCAAAGCCAGGGCCTTGAGCACACCAGGCAAGTCCTCTATACAGAGCCACACCTCCTCCCATCCCAGAGCAATCTAAAAGCAGAGAATAATGTACCTCTTCACAGTTGGCACTTGAAAATATATCACTAGTTCATTCTGCCGTTCTATTCATTTCATGTTCCCGTCACACACCTTTGGGGAGTATCTTGAAGAAAAAGTTGGATTAATCACATCAATTTTTAGTGGGAGGAGGGAAGGGACTGTCAGTATACTTCTGGCCAAATTCCAGTTACGTGGAGTAAGACTGGACAGGGCTGTGTTCTTCTGTCTCCGGTGATCAGGAAGCTTGGCTTTTGGATGGTATAGAACCCACTTTTTCTTTTAGATCACTATTATGCTCAGTGGTCCTGGCACCAATTCTTCAGAATCTCAGCTGATTCTGAGAAAAATATTTTGAAAAAGTAAAATGATCGAATGTATTCAGCCTGGTTCTTTATAGTGCCTAACTAGGGGAGGAGTTGCCCAATTTCCTCTTACAGTCAGACAAAGACTCCATCCACCGAGATACTAGTGTAGACATGACAATAAAGAAATCAGTTCGTATGTTTTTAGGGCTGACCATTTGATATTGGAAAAGCAACTGGCATGCTCCTCCCTGGGAAAGACTGTCTCTCTCTGGTCATTCCTTCGTTGCCTACAGTTCTTTATCTAGATTTGAGGCCTCATGAGATTTTTCTCTGTCCACATCAGCATGTCTATTGGTGTAGCATTATTCACACACACCACCACCACCACCATGACCAATTAAAGAAAAAGTCATGAATTTGAAAGAGCAAGGAAGGTGCATGAAGGTTTTAGATTGAGAAGAGAGAAAAGGGTTTTCTTATTTGAAAACCAGAAGAGGTTGATAGTCTTGTGAGACATATAGATGAACATATAGATGAAAGGTAAGTGAAAGTCAAATAACTAAAATGAATAAAAATGTACAACATGGTAATCCAAACATCCGAGCCAGACTCTGGAACCGGAGTTTTCTTATGTGTAACCATTAGCAAGAAATTTAAGTCCTCCAAGCCTCCAACAATATGGAACTTGCCTTGGAAAATTGTTGTGACAATTTACAATGTGTGATGTATTTTTTAATAAGATGTATGTTTTGTAGTAGTCATTAAAGAAATGACTACTACAAAATGCCATTGGTAGCACATATTCTTAATATGTAAAACACACTAATGTACTTCTAAATAAAATGAAAAAGATTAACATTGTGCAGAAGGAGACCATTGACTCGGGAGTAAGTGCAAAATGTACCAACACGACTTCACTTACATGAATAAAAGCCAGAATGAGACACATTTCTTGATCAACAACTTTATGATTTATTCATAATTAATAATTAATTAACCATGGAAAGACAGTAGGGAAATGAGGCATCTTAGAGCACATGTAGTCTTTATGGAAAAAGAAAATGTCAACATTTATCAAAGGCCTTCAAAATATTGACATGGACTTTACCCAGTAATTACACTTCAAGTTTTAAGAAGCTCATTAAGCTGTAGTTTTCTGTTTAAAAAAATCTTTATGAATAATGCAAATACTGGAGAAAAGGTAGTCTTGTGCTATATCAATAGTTTAACTTACCATAAAGTTATAAAAAAATGCTCATCAATAATTCTTTAAATACTTTGACTCTGATAAAAACCACTAAGGAAGAAACAGGAAACAAACTTATGATTGACGAATCTCTACTATGTGAAAATATGTATGTATCAGTAAGCTAGTTTTGTTTAACAAACTTATTAGCTTAAAGTTCAACACTTATTAGCTTAAAGCAACCATTTATTAATCTCATAATTCTACAGGCAAAGCTGAGCTGGGCTGAACTGGGCTGGGATTCTCATTTGGTTGCATCCATTCAGGCTTGCAAGGGACTCTGGTTAGCTCGGATGGTTAAGCATGGCTTTGGCTTTTATAGCTTTTTTTTTTTAAATATTATTATTTATTACAATTTATTCACTTTGTATCCCTGCTGAAGCCCCCTCCCTCAATTCCTTCTGGTCCCACCCTTCCTCCTTCATCCCTCCTCTGTGCCTTTCCTCTAGTCTACTGATAGGGGAGGTCTTCCTCCCTTACTATGTGACCCTAGCCTATCAGGTCTCATCAGGACTGTCTGGATCCTCTTTCTCTGTGACCTACTAAGGCCACCCCAATGGGGGAGCTGAACAAAGAGCAGGCAAACAACTTTATGCCAGAGCCCCTGCTCCCCTTACTAGAGAACCTCCATGGAGACTGAGCTGCCATGGTCTACCTGTTCTCCACTTGGTCTTTTAGCTTTCATCAGGCAAGCCTAGAGTTGTTGTTGTTGTTTTTATTGAACTCTGAGGGCCAGAGTCCAATCCCAGATCCCATGTAAAAAGCCAGGTGTGGTGGCTAGTACTTGTAACCCCCAGCCTTGGGGAGGCAGAGATAGGTAGAACCACTGGGGCTCCCTGGCCAGCCAGCCTAGCGTAATCAGTGGGCCCTGAGTCCCACTGACAGACCTTGTCTCAGATGGCTTCTGAGGACTAATGCCTAAAGTTGACCTCTGGCTTCCATGTGTACCACACATATGAGTGCACCCCCTCACTTGTATGTGAACACACACACACACACACACACACACACACACACACACACTCACACTCAAACCCAATCCCTTACTGACTCAGAGCTGGGCTATTTTTTTTGTTTAGTTTAAATTATTTAATCACTTTACAGCCTGATCCCACCCCCTCTCTTCCCAATCCCACCCTCAGGCAAGAGACTTTCTTTCATATGGTTCTAGCAACACTGTTAGGGTCACGTGGACACTAGTGCCAGAGGAGAGCTTGCTTTTAACTGTGGTAAACACTCCCAGAAAATTAAGGCACAGTAGTGAATGGATGAAAGCCTGGTTTCTCTGCCACCCCAGTGTTCCCCTTCCTGTTTTGAAATCTAGAGAAGCCTGGTAGTTGTTCTAGCAGTCTGTTCTTTCAGAGCAGGACTGATCAGATCCTGATGATTAAATTTGGGGCTATAAAACAGTAATATAGCTGTCACAGTTGTAGTGACTCCTGCCTGTGTTACGTGTTTTCCAATGGGGTGCTTAATTAAAATGAATGTCTAGATATGTAAATTCTGGATTCAATCAATCAGCTGTTCCTTTATCAAAAGTCCCTTTTGTTCCAAGACTATTCTGGTACAGGATGTAGTTTCTGGCCCCTGACTATAGGAAGATAACCTATCCTGAATTGAGTTTACCACCTCATCCGGACAAAACCATGTCAAAGAGATAAAGAAACACCATGTGCCATGTGGATGGAGCTAAAAAGAAAAAAGATCATGAGTGCAAAACTGGCCATCAGCTGCCCTCAAGCTTGACAGTTTCTCAGTGTTGTTCCTCATGTCGAGTGGGAAAGCAATTGGCACTCAGGAAGAGCTGTGCGAACCTCCACTTACTTCCTTCTCCAACTGTCTGTGGCTTTATATAATTATGCACAGAGAAAAGTAGTAGGAAAGATGTGTGTGTCATCCCAGAATCAAATTCCACTGGATGTCTGTATTTCATCTGGTAAGCATCACTTTAAGTCTTTTCAAGGATTATAGTCTCTGACTTCCTTCCTTCCTTCCTTCCTCTTCTCCTCCCTTCCTTCCTTCCTTTTGCTTTATTTTTAATTTATTGTTTTAGACAAAGTCTCATGGAGGTGGCCTCAAACTTAGTGTGTTGCCAAGGCTGGCCTTGAAGTCCAGATCTTCTTGCCTCTAATTCGAAGGTGCAGGGTTTGCAGGTGTGTGCCACCTGGCCAGCTTACATAGCTCTTCTTTAGAGACAGCATGGGATGATCAATAGGCAAAGGAGAAGGTGAAGGGATGTGCCTGCAGAGACAGAGAGTTGTGTCAGAGAAAAGACAGAATTTGAGCTCTCCGGGGCCCCAGCTGGAGTCTCTTTCCTCACAAGCCCCAGCATGCTTAGCGTTGGAAAGTCACTAGATGAATATCGTTATACCCAGAGAGGATAAAGATAACTTAATTTGCTAATTAACACACTTGAGCCGTCAGCAGCTACCCAGTCCAAATGTGTCAGAGCTTCTTTAAAAAAGAAAATTAGGAAGTATGAAAAAAATGACTTACAGAAATAAAGGTTTACTTTCAGGAACAATGACTGAGAAAGAATGCCTGATAATATATCAACTGGAGTGACCATAAAAATAGAATTTGGAAACTCACCTCTAACACCTTCTCATTAAGAAGTTAAAGGGAAAAGTCTTAAGCTTGGCGAGGCCTCTCTCGTAGAGGCAGCCAGATGTTTTCTCTTCTGTCAAGTCCTATCTCATCTTAGCCACCTGCTGACACATTACACATCACACAGACTCCTGTTTTCCCTTTGCCTCCTTAGGGTGGTGCTTCTGTGGACCCGGGTCCCTATTACTATGTTAAAATCTTCCTAGACTCCATCAGATATTGTTCATCGTGTGTCAGCTTTCCTCCCTGAGTGCGGTCCAAGAGTACCCCTCAGGACGTCTCTTCCTTCCAGTTCATTCTGCCAACTGTGTGCTAATTACTTCCCACCCGAGGAGGAGCGGCTCTGTTTGGTGCCACAACTCAGCCTTGCTGGATGGTCTCCGTGCTCAGGAACAGCAGGGCGTTTAGCCATTGTAGCAGGGGGTGTGTGCTTATTGGAATTGGATTGGGAAATAAATTCCTCACACAGCAGTGAAACATTCACGTCCTCTCTCTGCTTTTTTTTTTTTTTCTTTCTTTCTTCCACGAATAATTTCTGAGTTCCTATTATGTATCAGGCACCAGATCTGGATCTGGGAATATAAGGCTGAACCAAAAATTTGGCTCGTGTGGAAGTTACTTACTCATTGAGCAATTTGAACAGCGTAGGGTAATCGGAGGCATAGAAAACAGTAGGTGATGATGTCACAGGCAGTCAGCTCCTATTAGCTTAGAGCCTCCTTCTGGATAAATTATACTACAGAGCAGTGAACAGAATTAAAAGAAGAGTGAGTAGGAGTGTGTGTGTGTGTGTGTGTGTGTGTGTGTGTGTGTGTGTATACATATATGTACATATATATATTTGTGAATGTGTGTGGTATGTTTATGCATGTGTGAGTATGTGTGAGTATGTGTGTATGATTATGTATGTATGGAATGTGTGTATGTGTGTATATGTACTGTTTATGAATATGTGCATATAATTGTGTGTGGATACATATGTGATGTATGTACATGTGTGTTTATGTGCGGTATGTGTGTTTATATATACAGATGTATATGTGTATGTACCTGTGCGTATGCGGTGTATGTATGTGTACATGTTTGTATATGTGTATATACATGTGTGTGTGTTGTGTATTGTGGATGCATGTGTGTACATACATGATTATATGTGCACATGTGTGTGGTGCATGCATGTAGGGACATGTGTGTGGATGTGAATGTGGTGTGTATGAATTTGTGTCTACGTTTATATATATGCATGTATATTATGTGTGTGTGCGTGTGATGTGTATGTATGTGTGTCAGTAAATCCTGCTGTGAAGGTCCAAAGTCTGGCATTTCTGGATAGCCTCTGAGCTGGGTATAAAATGCACCCTTTGCCAGCAGGGTTCCCTGTTCTCTTCCTGATCTGGGGAGCCCAAACGCCCCCCTCCATGCTCTACCTGAGGAATGTCACATAGTCCTTAGGAAGAAAACAGGTTCAACTCCCTGTCTCCCAGTAGAACCTGTTCAGCAAGCACCTGGGGACATGCAAGTGAGTTGTCCCTGGCCCTTCTAGCACCATGAAATCAATCACATTCACCTCCTGAAACCCCTCCAGGTGCCCTATAAATGTCCCTGATTCACGAAATAACAAGACCATTTATTCTAGGCAATAAATGGGCTCCTCTTCTCCCTCAAGACTTATTGCTCGACCTCCGGACCTGACTTCCGAACCTCCGGACCTGACTTCCGGACCTCCGGACCTGACTTGTGGCCCAGTAGTTGCAGCAGAACCTCCGAGGTCAGGCAGCCACTTCCACCACTCGTGGGCTCGTGTGTCAGTGAAGATAGCTGCCGCCTCGCTCCACCAGCCGCAGCGCCCATCTACGAAGGCCAGCGGTTGGATGCTCTTGAAGCAGCCATTCTGTCCACCAAACCGGGCTTTTGCCACAGCCTCTTGGTTTTGAAACAGCCACGGTTTGTCTGGGTCAGGCGGGGCCCTCACTGCTGCCTGACTCCGGGTTCGAAGCCCCGAGCCCCTGGCCGCCATCTGGCCTGGTGCTGGCAGGCCAGTCTAAAAGAGCATAACAGTTATTTTCGGGAAATCTTTTTTCTCTTCCTCCAGTCCTCCACCCCGCTCCTCACTTCCCGGCTTATCCAGAGATCTTCTACAGCAGAATCTCCATTCAGGGTTTCATCCGTCCCTACCCTGAAGCCCATAGGCGATCAGGCCTTCCAGCCCTGAAGCATGCACTTCCGGCCCTGTGGTGTCTGGGCCTTCCAGCTTGGTGAAACACTGAACCGTGTGTGTGTACATGGGTATATTTGTGTATCCGTGTACAGCTCAAACAACACGTGCAAAGCCTTAAAGAAGCAAAAACATAATATGTTTGTGAAAATGTGCATAGCATAGAAGAGGCTTCAGCTGGTTCACTTATACACTGGGGTGCCTGTTCCATGCCAGGAAAGCTCTCTTGGATTATGACACACATGGGGTTGGGGGTCATAGCGCTAGTGGAGAAAGATGAAGGAATAGAAGCAGTAAGGTAAGCTAAAGTGTTGGAACTTTAGCACAGACATGTTGGAACAGAGACTGAGCGGTTTAAGATCAGCGACGCGCTCTTAAGGCGTCCGGTCAGGGAGCTGGATTCCAAGGTAACATTTGTGCTGAGGTCTCCAGGCTGAGGAGCTGGAGCCATGTGAAGGTTTGGCAGAGCAAGGATGTGGTAGTACAAGGATGTCGCCACGAGCTTTGAAAGTGCTTAGGAGTTCAGGCCACGGTCACAGTGGTGGGGGGACAGTAGAGACTTCAGGGAGCTACGTCCGTGTTTGTTTTGTTGTAAAGAGGATGTTCCCATTTTGCTACAAGACACAGTATACTGGGTGGGTCGAAGTGATGGGGAAGAGCTTGGTTCTGGAAGCCCTTGGAAAGACATGCTGACATGCGTGTTGGTTGGAATATGACAGGGATAAGGAAGAGAGGGGACAGAGGGAAGGCTTGTTCTTTCCTCCCTTTCTAGAAAAAAGCCACTGGCAGAAGTCTGAATCTCAGGAGAGAGGTCTGGTTTAGGCATTTGGATTCGGGAATTCTCATTACAGATAACTTAAGCCCAGGGAAGATGAGACTCATAAACAAGGTGTGGGGTAAGGCCCTTAAGGGATGGCAGGCTGCAGTTACCTGGGGGATGATGGTTCCCCATGCCCAATGTGCCTACCAGGCATCCTCCAAACCAGTGGTTCTCCACCTTCCTAACGCTGCCACCCTTTAATACAGTTCTTCATGATGTGCTGATCCCCAACCATAAATTATTTTGTTGCTACTTCATAACTGTAATTTTGCTACTCTTGTGAATCGTAATCTAAATATCTAAATATGAAGGATATCTGATATGCCACCCCTACGTGGCCATGAACTTCATGTTGACAACCGCTGCTCTAAACTCGCCTGTCACAAGGCATGATGACTTTCATCCTGCTTAAATGACTGTAAGCGCACACATGTCCTCTGATAGACAGGGTAAAATGCATACACATACTTTTTGATGTGTGTTTTGTGTAAGAGCCAAAGGTGTGAAGGGTGTCAGAGAAGCCAAGGATGTTGTATTTTCCTCACACAGCGGTTAAATAATAGAGTCTTTGTGGTAGACACTGGCTAGGTGTTAGGGAGCAAATCATGAATGAGTCTTTCTTTCCTGAGTCTCAGGAGCTCACAGATGATGGTAATATCTGATAATTATCTATCAATATCTGATGGAAAATAATAATAAAATGTGGATACATGGCTAGGTATTTAAGGAGACTGTGGAGTTCTAAGACTGCATTAGACTTTTGTCCCTCGACAGCTACTTGGGAGAAATAACTAAAAAGGCAGACTATCTATTCTGGCTCCAGTTTCAGTATGTGATCAGTGGCTGGGTGGCTGTTTCTATGGGGACATAGCAAGCTGACTCCTGCTGAACCACTGTCAGCCAAGACAGCCCTCTACCTATTGTCCAACAGAACATAGAGCCTTCCACTGACTTCAGTGAAGCCCAGAGCCATCTTTCCTTCCTAGGGAGTGTGTTCAGCGGGGGGTGGGGGGGGGAGTATCTGTCTTCAGTGCTGGCTCATATCCTTTGATAAGAGATGCGAACTGAGCGATGCAAATCCCTTCAGTTCCTTCCCATTCTTAGGCTAAATCTTTAAGCGGCCCTGTGAGGAAGCACAGGAACACACAAAACTGGTGTCATACGGCTCCTGTTCTAAGTGAGACCATAAGCAACAGCCCAACTGCACAATTTATCTGCTGCAAAAATGACTCTGAACATTTCGCTGTTTCCTTCATAAAATGGGGTGGGGGTGGGTTCCACCAGCCCCTCCGAGGGTCACACATTGTGTAAGTGCTGCAGCCATAGTCCCTGGGGGCAGGATTTTCCCTGGGCCCAGGCCTTTTGAAAGCTGGCACGATCACTGTACAAATCCCTGTTACCAAGTAATGCCAATGAACTTCAAAACTCTGGAGCAAGCAAGTGTGGCTTAGTATTTTTTTTTTTAATTCTACTTCATTAACATAAAAACGAGCCTCCCCTCTGTCACAGCCTGCAATTCTCCCTGACACTCAACTGACGCATCAGCAGACCTGTGCTTTGTAGCGGGAGACGTTCGCATCCCTCTTTGATCTGATTTCCCCCTATTTAATAGACAATTATAGGCTCTTTAAATCCCAAAGGTTCAGAGACAGCAAATAATTACTAGTAGCAATTTTAGGATAAAGCCAATCTAAATGAGTTCAGTTAAATTATGCAACACCAAATAGTGGCTTTTTTTATTATTATTATTTTAAATAAGGACAGCTAACCAAAACCCCAAACAATCGTTAAGCTGCCTCAAATTTCTCATGACAGCTGCCTGTTAAACTTCTGACCTGTTTGTAAGAATCCACACAACCATCTACCAAAGGGGATATTCACACGATTGCAAACTTCTGTTCTAAGGACACTAAATAAATTATTTCCTTAAGATCATATGGCAGATCTATAATTAATTAAACTCACCATGATATTATCACAAAATAATTTAGCTTTTTCTAAAAAAGGTAAATGTAATTTGCCAATCTGGTATTTAGAAGAATGCTTTGCCCAAAATCAATTCCTTTAGCTTCCAGAGAATAGAAACTAGAGGCAATCTCATTTTAATTATATCTCTTTATTGCTAACAAAGGAATGATTTATGCAATTAAATTAACTGGCTAGAAAATTATTCTCAGCTGGGCTGTCCTAATTCTTTGCTTTCTGAATTGCAGGCTCTTACACTTTCCTGTGTAGATTAATTTTTCCGATATGCAAACAATGCCTCTTGTGTTCATCTTTTCCATTTTTCTATTCAAAAAATCTCCTTTTCTTTTTGCCAACGACATGAGTAATATTTGTTGAACTGCTAGGCTTTTTGACTAGCTGCTGCTTTTTTTTTTCTTCCTCCTAATGTTAAAAAGATGGAAAAGATCTTTTCTTTTTCAATCTCATTATTCCAGAACAGAGCGAGATTTGAAGGTTTCTTATCTATGTGCTGGGACAGCAGCAGGAACATGAAAAAATTGCAGAAATGTCAGAGTGCAAAACTGGAAAGCCATTTCAGCAGCCCCAGAAGTTATAAATTAGCCAGCGAGCAGGGTCGTCTTATTACTTCCTCCTCTTTCTTTGCCTCCACCACAGTCCCTTCCCACACCTAGTCCCTCTCTGTTTGCCCCAGTTATTTCCTACCAAGTATCCGAAGCCCTAAGTCAAAACTTACAAAGTGACTCACTGGGTCACAAAGGTGGCGAGGGGTCAGAGACAGTTAAGTGCTTGAAGATCCAGGAGACTATCTTGAATAGGAAAATCTTATAAAATTAGTTCCATTTCTGTATTTGTGAATTAAAGAAAGAATGATGACAGTGTTTAGGGACTGGGCAGTATGTGTAGCCTAAATTAATTCAAGTTGTTTTTTTAATTGTCCTGCATATTTTGTGGCTTTTTCTTTTCTCTTTAGATGGAATTAGGCAAGGGGCTGCAAAATGAATGGCAAAGGTTAAGAAAATGGCTAAAGAGAAATTAGGTGCATTTTTTCATATGTGCACATGGTATGTATCTTGGTTAGGGTTTTTATTGCTGGGAAGAGACACAATGACCATAGCAAGTCTTATAAAGGAAAACATTTAATGGGGCCTGGCTTACAGTTCAGAGGTTTAGTCCATTACCATCATGGTGGGAAGCATGGTGGCACACAGGCAGACATGGTGCTGGCGAGGTAGCTGAGAGTTCTACATCTGGGTCCGAAGGCAGCAGGAAGTGAATGGTGAGCTACTAGGCCCAGTTTGAGCCTCTGAAAGCTCAAGGCCTACTCCAGAGTGATGAACTTCCTCCACCAAAGCCACACCCATTCCAACAAGGCCACACCTAATAGTGCTACTCCCTAAGGACCTATGCGGTGGGCATTTTTAGTCAAGCACACCACAGTGTGCTTCTTACTAGCCTTGCTTTATCTCCTAGGCCACAAATTAGAGCCTCTCTCCATAAAAATCACAGAAAATACTTCCCAAACTGTGGACCATGAGTTTCTGTCACACCTACTCAACATTGCCATTGTGGTGCATTCACTGCCACAGATGAAAACATAAGCAGATGAGTGTGTGTCTACGTGCAAATAAAACTTCATTTGTAAAGCAGGTACCAGATTGTTTGGCCATGGGATGTAGTTTGTCTGCTTCTGTTCTTGCCTCTAGCAACTGTCATGTTGCCTGAAGAGAGACTCGGAAGTAGAAGGTAAAAGTAGAAAGAGGAGCTCAAAGGCCTAGGAAGTGCAATACATGGCATGAGGCCCTCAGTGACCAATGGAAAATAGTTTGCCTGATGGAGTTCACAATCCAGTGAATGTTTTCACAATGCATGTCTTCCCTCCCCTCTGTGTGTATGTGTGTGCATGGCTGTGCACATGTGTTTGTATGTGTGTAGGTACATGTGTGTCACATTGTGTGTGTGGAGGACAACTTTCAGGGGTGGAGTCTCCCTTCCACCATGTGGATCCTGGGAACTAAACCCAAGTTGTTAGGGTTTACCACAAGTGCTGTTATCCGCTGAGCCATCGTGTCGGCCCCACGTTTTCTTTCATAAGTAAAGTAATCACGTGAGAATACATCACTATATTTGTAGTGGAAATTTTCATCTTTAAAAGAAAATAGAAAATATTTTAATTCAATCATCCTGTAAAGATTTTGATCACTATGTCAACCAAATTTAAGAAAATCAAACTAAAGAGTCTGTTTGACATTCTGACTATTTAGTTCCAGGAGAAATATTCAACTAGCCAACCTCAGGTTAAATATATCACACAGGTTTTTATTGCACTCAAGCTAGTTTTGGCGACAGTAGTGTGCTCAAATACCAGTCCAAGGGCAGCTTATAGTTAGATTGTTGGGATTTCTGGACCAGAATGCTATGTCTCATGCTTAAAATTCTCTAGAAGGTTCTCCTTTAACCAGAAGGAATATGAAAAAGATGCTACCCTCTAGAAAAATAGTAAGGAACTATGCTAGCTGGGTGAGCTTGGAAAAACCTCACAGTAAGGACTTAGAAATCGGGGCTGTGATAATCAGCCCTCTTCCACTACAGCCACAATACAACAATGTCCAGCCTCACAGGACAATGAGCTGCTATAAAGACTGAGGCTGTGAGTCTCCTGTGTTGATGAAAGCAGGACTCTCTTGCAGGGTCAACCTCTTTATGACTGCAGTCGCTTTTGAGAGGAAAGTCAACCGTTTGGGTAGTCCACAAATATTAAATCATTGGAACTACTGTTTATTAGTCTTGATTCCTTGAAGAAAAATTGCAGAGAGCCAAGATATATTGGGCAAGAAGATTGGTAGTAATTCCCAGAAAGCCACAATAGAAATGAGAGTGGGAAGGAACCACATTTGTTCTCCTGCAGGAACCCAAAGTTCAGCAGTCAAACTGGACTTTCTAAAAATTTCAGATTTATATTTCTGGAACTGCACTGGGTTCAGTGTTCAGGCAATAGGCTCTTAAATTCTGGAAATGTGGTCAGCAAATGTTTGCTTTTTATTAAGAATCAAGGGAAAGATCCTGTTTGCAAGCAACTCATAGGATCCTAAGAAATACTTGAACCAATGATAAAACTATCTTATCAAAGATGATAAGGTCCAGTTTTAAGAAGGCTTAAAGGCCAGCTAAGTAGTTCAGAGTGGGACTAACAAGGGCACTGGCAGTTGTCTTAGTTTTCAGGCAAGTAAATCAACTAGTTACCACTAAGAGACTCATGGAGCCAAAGTTTCCCATCTGTTCCACATGAGCTAATGAGTCTTCTACCACGCCCCACTGTGATCGCAGCACACAGGTATACATTGCAATCCAGAAGGAGGCAGGATGCAAGGGATACATGGTGCCTTGAGATGAGCAGGAAACACAGTGGCTTGGGGTGCTCATCAGTGTAAGTAGCCAATCAAAGGAGCAAAACTCCTGACTCACCATGGCCAAGCTGTCCTCATCTGAACGTCCAGTACAAGGACTGGGATGGTGGCAGCCAATCCCACAGTCATCTTCCTAAGGGATTTAAGCTCTTAATAACTGCCATGGTTAAGATATGGTTCGATTGTGTCCCTCCACGGAATCAAGCTGGAACTGTGGTCCCCAGTATAGCAATGTTGACAGGTCATTAGGTCATTTGGGGTGCCACCTCTGGAAGGAATTAGTGCAGTTCTTAATTGGGGGACAGGTCTTAGTTTCTGAGTGTGCTGTTAAAAAGCAGCAACCTGCAGAGGCAGGCAGATCACTATGAGGTCAGCCTGGTCGACAAAGTGAGTCCAGGACAGCCAAGGCTACATAGAGGGACCCTATCTCAAAACAAAGAAACGAACAAACAAAAACCCCAAACCAGAAAAATAAAAACAAATAAACAAATAGCAGCAATCTGTTTGACTGGTCCCCTCCACCGTCAGGTTTCCTAACTTACCATGTGCTTTCTTATGCATGTGCTTCTGCCACTGTGATGTAATCTTGCATGAGGCCCTCAGCTAAAGCCAAGCAAATGATGGTGTTACGCTATTAGAACTTCCAGGACTGTAAGCAAAAGTAAACCTCTTTTCTTTATAATTTACCTACCCTCAAATATTTTGTTATGGCAACGATAACAAAAATAGAGCAATGCAGAAACACATGCCTTTTCATGGTTTCCTCCTACATTGCGTGAGGGGTCGGTATGTACGTGATCAGCAAGGCCCCACGGAAGCGATGGTGTATCGCTTCTAAGTTCAGGTCACACAAGAGCTAGCCTCATTTTGCCACGCCTACCACTCTCACTCCTGCTCTTTTGCTCTTTTGTATCTCTCTAACTCATCTATATCCAGTCATTTTCTCTAGCAGCAGACAGCTGCCATGTCCAACTCCCCTAGGAAGCCTGGATGATAAGGAGGCAAGGCTTTCCAGTAACGCTCAGAAACAGAGACCTCTTGCCAAAAGCTGCTCGATTGAGTCATCTCGGAAGCAGAGTCCCCAGCCCTCAGCAAGCTGCCAGGGGCTTGTAGGCCTGGTAGACAGACTGGCTACCATCTCATGAAAGCCCCTATGCCAGCACTCACCCTACTAAACTACCTCTGGATTCTTTTTCCCCGTGAGAGCTCTGTGCAATAATAAATATACTTTTGTTTAAGCAACTAAGAATTGGAATGGTTTGTTATACAGAAATGGATTACTAATACAGGGATTTGGACAGAAATGAAGATCAGTGATATTTAGATTCCTACCTAGTCTTTGAAGTGTTGATAGTGTCATAGATACTGCTTGAAAGCAGGGATTACATCTATCTCTTCGATATCTATCTACTATCTATGTAGTATACAAGTTTATATCCAGATGAGGGGCTACATGTATCTTCTTCTATCATGTCTCCCCTTATGTCTTTGTTGAAATGTCTCTCTCCAAATCTGGAGGATTTTTTTTTTTTAATCTGGCAACCAGCAAGCTCCAACAATCCTCCTATCTCTATCCTGCCCAGTGCTGGGGTTACAGGCCCATGTGGGATCTTGCATAGATAGTCACACGGTGATGAGATTCAAACTGCATTCTTAATGGCGGAGCCACCTCTCCAGTCCCAGCAATCTGCTTTGGCCTCAACTTCTAATGACATGGCCCCGTGGATACTAGAGTCTTAGTAAATGTTCCCTGAGTTGTTGAGTGAAGAACAGGTCTAAATCCGAGAGAGGAGTAAAGGAAGCCCAACTGTGGGCATGGGAAAATGGGGCAAAATGGAGCTGAGTATAAGGTGTAAAGAACTGTGGTTCTGGTTTGCACTGACTGAAGGGAAGGGTGCCCGAAAAGGGGAACATCCAGGGCCAAAGTCTGGGCAGCGAGGAAAAGAAAAAGAGAAAAATAGAGAAAAGAACAGGAGAACCCAGAGAACTTTCTTCTCTTATTACTTGGCTTGTGTTTTGTCTCTTTACATGCTAAGTCCCACCACCTTAAGAGTGGTGATATGAAGTTGCCTTGATGACACAAGGAAGAATCTGACCTCCTGATAAAACTCAACTGTTCTCTGAGAGCTTTTGTAAAGATAATGTCTCTGTAGCTTTCTCTACAGCAAAAGCTTTGAGATGACTGTGAGCATTACTGTGTCTCCAGAGTCCTTCTTTGCCGGGTGATACCCCAGGCAGCAATAAATGAGCACTAGGGGCCTATATAGATAGGTCATGATCACGAATGCCATGTTTTGTGTGTGTATGTGTGTGTTTTCTAGTTAGATTCTATTTCTTGCAGGCTGCAAGAACTCAGGAAACAGCTTCCACAGCTGTTCTTGTCACCTCTGTTTCTTGGGTTTTACTAGCAATAGCAGCCTTGGAGAGTGCTGAGTAGTTTACTTTATCCTCTGATTTAACCTCTGCCAGAGCCTTGCTATGGAAAGACTACCGACACTGCCGCTGAAGAAAGAAGCCCTGAGTAGCGTTCTGTTTGGGCCTCAGTTCATGAAGCTAATCTGTTGGAGGTCTGTTCTTGTACATTATGTGTTCAGATGCTGATCTTTTTTTCCTGAGATCAGGTTGCAGTCCGGACATGGGCATTGTCATTGATTGTTGAAGAATTTTCTGTACCAGAGTTATGTAAAGGATACTTTCCAATCATCTCTGATTGGTTAATAAAGAAGCTGAAGAGCCAATGACTGGGCAGAGCAGCAGTGGGAGGGGCTTCAGTTCTAAGTCTGGAGTCCCAGGTGGAGAGAGAGAGTGAGATGGACATGGAGAGGGGGATGGAGACAGAGAGGAGGAGAGATAAAGAAGGAAAAGGGGGAGAGGAAGGTGCTGGGCTGCAAGGAGTGACCATGAGGACAAAGTTGGAGCAGGAGCAGGAGCAGCCAAGGTGAGACTCGAGGACAGGTAACAGGGCACATGGTTGGGAAGTAATCCAGGCTAGCATAGTCAGGCTAGAAGAGATATTCGAGAATCTGCCCACTACAGTGCTTTAAAGCTTATTGCAAATGTAACAGGTCTCCATCTCATTTTGGGAGAGCTAGAGTGGGCAGAGGAAAAAAACCCTTTATTTCAATACTAATCAGCTGCAATGGAAATGCAAGAGTGTCTCTCAAAAGTCCACTCTCCACTGCTGTACTAAACACCTCATGATAATTGCTCTTGTTAAAGTTCAGGGGGCTGTGTGGCACATTTAACTATGGGCATCTTTCATCTCATAGGGCAAAGAGCAATGGAGGGGGATAATGAGGATCACTCCTTGCTACTGCAAGACCCAGCTGTCTTCTAGCAGCATCGGGAACGTTTTGGAAATGGGGGCTCCCATTGCCAGTTTCCAGGTTGGCAAGATCATCAGCTGAATTGGAGGCGCATCAGAATGTGAGGAGTCCTGCCATAAATCTGTGAAGGAAGCTCCATCCCAGCCAGCGTGCCTCTCTAGCTTAGTGCTACTTTCAAGTGGATCCCTGAGCCAGCCGCTACACCCGGGGAACAACTTAATTAAAATGCAAACTCTGGAGCCTGCCCAAACATACTGACTCCAAAACCCTGGCTCCATCTTCAAGTGATTCTAATGAATCCTAAAGTTTGAAGGTTCTGATTGTAAGGCCATGAATTCCTCACCTCGGCTCCCCTGGGAAGGAGGAGACCGAAGTGACATCCTGTGGAGCCAAGCAAAGTTCACCCTCCCCTGAGCTTACCTGCCCTGGTGGAATAAAACCACCTGTCCTCTTTGTTTTTTTGTAGTAAAAAGTCAAAGCTACTCCTCCTGCCTGCCCCAAGAATTGGCTGCTTTAGGGTCTTGTGTCTGTGTGGGTCATGCGCACTAGATTCTTTAAGTCAGCACATATTTATAGGGCCAGGTGTGAGAGGATCGTGATGGAGGTAAGGGCATACATACAAAGGTGAAACCGGCTCTCACAGATAACTAGTGTGATCCTAACGGACGTGGCTGTTGGTTGGGTGTTATCGTGTGACAGTTGTTTCCCTGAAGCTACTCAATCCTTACATGCTTGAGACAGATCGGCTATTACTGTCTCATTAAAAAGGAGTGTGGAGACTATAGTTTATGCCCATAACCTTATCGGAGTTTCCTCTTAAAAGCAATCACCGAGGATAACTATTAAAACCACTCTAGGGTTGGGAGTGATGCCTCAGTCAGGAAACTGTTCCCAGGGGGAATCTGGGTTTGGATGGGTTTTGTTATTGTTGTTTGTTTTTGATTTTTTTATTTTTTAAAGGCAGGTTCATGTTCTGGGGAGACGGAGTCATGGTCAGCTCCTGAGGAATGAGGCTTGATGAACACCTCTGGCTTCCAAATGTACATATGTGAATGCCCACCTGCACAAACATATAAATGTACATGCACACAGACCTGCCCCAACATGAACACCCACCACACACACACACACACACACACACACACACACACACACACACACACAAATCACTTTGATTTAGCTGTGGGATAAACATTATTTCAAGGGGGAGCTAGACCCCCACAGAACACAGAAACCCACACCAGACAGTGTGGCAAGTTTAACAACTGCTTCAGAGTTTGCACATACTCAGTTTGGGGACTGTGGCAATACCATACTCTGCTGCCACCAACTGCTGCTCCTTAAGTGATTATAGCTCAGGTCCTAAACGGCTTTGCATCAAAGATTTGTGGAGAGAGCTATACAGACAGGATCAGGTATTTTAGAGACTTTGTGTATATGTATGTGTGTTGGCAGAAAGAGTGGATTTGAAGAAAGCTCTTGGTGGCAGAGGTTGATGGCAATACTAGAAAAAAAAAAAAAAGACAGAGAGAAAGATACCATGCTAAGCTATAGATGCCAGGTCTCTATTCAGTCTCCAAGTGACTCGCTCATTGCATGGATCTCAAGCACTCCTCTCAGGAAAATTCAGTTTTTAGAGTTGTGTGAACTCTGAACTAGAAATTCTGAACCACTTATAATCATTTAGGTAACTTTAGAGATAAATGTGGGGCCATAATTAACACTTAGCAGTAAAAGCAAAACCTTCAGACACTTCAGCTATTATTTGAAACCTATTTCAGACAGGCGGATTCTAAGTCCTCCCTGCTACTTTTAGTTTTCAAGTTGTCATTGTCACTTTAAGACTTTTGGCTTTTCCATTTCCAACCTGAAAATCCACAGCTATTATTTTTTGCCTTGGTTATGCAAGCCGTGTTGTGCCCCCTGGTGGCAATCTGGATAGGAAGATGAGAAACATATTTCAATCAGGGGGAGAGTGCCGACTTAATTGAAAAAGGTGGCAGGCCTGAATTTGAAATGGAATTTCATATCAAACTTTTCTGTTCTTACTAAAAATAGGAAACATCCAGTTAAACTAAAATCCGATGTATTAACTTCAGCCTGCGAGGTGCATATTTCAACTCCCCTGGCTTTGTCACAAAATGGATTAGCTTCTTGAAATATGTCAGTTCCACGTGAAATTAAATATTTGCTCTCCATCTAGCTAAGAAGCTGAGCTCACAAAGGAGGACTGCAGCCTGGCAGTACAGCCTTTCCTCCGCCATCGGGGCACACATGCCATACACACATGATGGTAGCTGCTTCTTCGGGGTATGCAATTCCCTGCATTACAAAGCCAGTTGGGCACCAACAATGGCATTTTTAAGAAGGCTCCAGGAAAAATCTCTAAATTTTAGAAGTTATTCTTCAGTCAGAAGAGCCAAATGGATTTGAGTAGATTATGCCTGAGGGCCTTTGATTAAATTTTAACTATTTGGAGGCAGAAGGGAATGATTAAAGACAGTCACCAGAAAATGTAGTTGGTGGGAGGAAATGTCAGAGTGCTTCCTGCTATGCTGAGAAGCCTGCTTCTGTGGCTGTATTTAGTCGCAAAAAAGAAAACTGATTCTCCCTTAAGTACACACTCGAGTGATGAGCAAGTATACAACTGGGATGGTGGTAAAGGTGAAATGCTAAAACAGGAGTCACAAGCCTCCAGAACAGTGTAGCCATGTTGAAAAATGTGTCTAAGAAATGACACAAAACAATACAAATGACAGCAGAAATAAAACTTAAAGTTACAAAACCCAAAGTGAGCCAGTGAGATGCCTCACCAGGCTTGCCATCAAGCCTGATAGCCTGAGTCTTTTCCCTTGGTCTCACATGGGGGGAGGAAAGAACTCCAGAAAGTTGTCCTTCACATGTGCACTGTGGCACATGAATGACCCCACCCCCACCCAAATAAACAAATGATATTAAAATTTTAGGGACTGGAGGGATGGCCCAGTGGATAAGAACCCTGCCTCCAGAGGACCTGAGGTTAGCTCCCAGCAGTCATACTGGCAGCTCACAACCACCTGTAACTCCATCTCTTCGGAATCCCACACCTCTGACCTCTGCAGACACCTGTATGTACTCGCATACACATATCCACATAATTAAAAATAATAAAACAAATCTAAACTATCATCTAATCTTTAAAAAGTATTGTGTGTGGACTAAGGCTAAGAAGACGGATGTTTTGCAGCAGCACAAAGTAAAGCTGTAATAAACTAAGGGGTGAAGGATGTGAGCCCATGAACGTGCAATGCACTCAGTGGGCTGGAGGGGTCCAGCATGCCTGAGAACAGTTCAAACAGGAATCAGGAATCAAATGGTCTTGAAACTCATTCAAGTTTACTTCATGCTGTAAGTGAAAGGTTAAAAAAAGTTACTTAACTGTTCTGCTTAGGACACAACTTGATACCAAGACTTTAGCAGCCACTTGACAGTGAAAGGCCCTTCATTCTACTTCATGTATTATACGGTTTTGCTACAATTAAAGTAACTTGTACAGCTTCTACATCCCTACTCTGTCTCTCTGTTATGTACTGGTTGGAATTCACAGTATTTCAATTATTGGCTATCTTGCCTACTGGATACTGTACAATTTCTCAAAATTGCATCTGATAGATTTCTACCTTCCGTTTTGTTCTGTTATCTTCAGTATATAATTTTTAAGATAGGATTGTGCTGCATAGTCTAGTTTGTCCCCAAACTTGTGATTCTCCTGCCTCAGCTTCCTAAGTGATGGGATGATCGGCATGTGCCACCGTGCCCGGTGGTATGTGGTGTCATCAGAGGAATCACCAAGACCCAGTCTGGTAAGGACAGACCACCGGAAAGAAGGCAGAACAACTGAACAAAGTCCAAACTACTCTGAACTAGCAGTTTGTAGGGGTGTGTGCCAGCTAACAAGGGTCACTGTATTCATTTCAAAAGTTTACAGGATTGGCTCCTGCGAGTTCTCGATGACATTCTGCCAGGACAGCTGGAGAAGCCAAGACATACTGCGTAAGGTCACAGTATGTCTGAGCATCCATGTGCTATTGGAACAAAGTCCTCAAGATAATAAATTCATAAAAGAGGAAGAACTATTTTGGTTCAGGTTAAATTTTCTGTCCATATCTGCCTTATTTCTACAGAAAAAAAAAACAATGCCAGTTGTGTCAAGGAAGAGATGAAAGCCTACAAACTTACTCTTTTCAAATAATTACATTAGAAAGTGTAGTATATCAGGGACTATTCCAATTTTGGTGCTAGTTCAAATTTTTGTTATATAAGTCTTCAGAGATCTTCACAATTCTTTACCTACAGAAGAGCAATAAAATATTTAGCTTGAGCTGGATGAGTGAGAATTAAATGAGCAGGCAATCAAGATGACATCAGGAACACAATCAGGACCAACAATGTGGTAATCCAATGTCAACAAAGTAACAACATCCACAGTAACAGCAGTAAAACCCAGAGACTTCAAGAACTATTTCTGTTTATTCCAACCAGTACATACAAAAAGAGACAGAGTAGGGACACAAAAGCTGTACAAGTTATTTTAATTGTAGCAAAATCCTATAATACAGGGCATGTTGGAGCCTGGGGAAGCAGCTCATTGTAGCCTGCAAGGCCCTGAGTTCAATCCCAGCACCAAGGAAAAAACACATGAAGCACATCATCATATAAAAAGACAGCAAAGACAAATGGGAACCGATGTTACCCACGTTAGTTAGATGATACTGCTGGCGTTTCTACTAGTTCCAACATAACTATGCTCAATAGACACCGACAGGCGGCAGGCCTGGAGGGCTGAGTGATCAGGGCGGCACTCTGAACATTCTCTTCTTCAGCTCAGCAGTCTTCTCTTCTATTCTAGCGCAGCACTCCTCTGTTGCCTTCTCAATGCCCTCATGGTACTTCTCCAGAGCACTTTTCAAGTTCTCAAAGATTTCCTAAGGGCAAATGACAAAGAATGACTGCACGTGACTGCCAGGGCCTAACACCGAGCTGAAAATATTCCAATGGCCGTTCATCTTAGTTCTGATACAAGGCTGGGAGAGCTTAGATTTCTAAACAGGATCAAAGACTACAGCTGTGACAGACTATGACCCATCAAGGAAACAAAAGTTTCTGAAAACTTCATTTCTTTAATTGTACAAGAAAAATCAGGTGTGTTAGTGACTGGCTTATGTGAATGCTATCTAAGCAATCAGCATATCCAACAGTTATAGATCATTTTAAGTTCCTGGTTCCACGAGGCTATGTGTTTATTTCCACAACAGGAATGCTAAATAAGTCAGGTAGAAAGATATCACCTTCGAGAAACCATCAAAACCAGGTGTGGCTAAAAAGAAACAATGCAAATACACAGCAAGCACTTCAGCACACCAAAGCAATGTTCTTCTCCTTAGAATAAACATGCTTTCAAGAAAGAACCAGTCACACAGAGGCACCAAGAGTAGAACAGGAAACCCAAATCCAGCAGCACAGTACCAGAAAAAACACAAAGCCAAAGCCCTGAGCACACACCTAGGTGCTAACGGGGATGTGATGTGGCTTTCTCAGTGCTATATATTTTAGAATAAGCAGATGAACGTCTGCACACAGTAGAAGTTTAGACCAGTCAACGAAACCTCACATATTAAAAGTCTTGCCGTGAAATCACATACTTCTAAAGTCAAAGCAAAGGGCTGCGGATGTAAAGAAAATCTAAGTCTAGTCCAGTGCTGTTCAATATAGAAGCTCTGGCCACATGGTGCTATTTAAATGTATAAGAATTTGAATTGAAAATGCCATTAGCCCCTCAGTTGCACTAGACACATGTCAAAGGCCCAAGGCCACAGTGCCTACCCACCCAGTAGCTACAGGATGGAAAGGCACAGAGCATGACTCTCGTGATGCTTTGTGTGAGTGTTGGTCTGATCATCTCATTTTGAAATTTAAATTTTTACAATATTTATGGTCTTTTACACCCAGTATCATCCACTGATCCCACATGTAATTTAATCCATGAATTGAAATACATTGATGAAAGCCAGGCACAATGGTGCACACCTTTAGCCCCAGATGAGTGCATCTCTGGGAGTTTGAAGCCAGCCTGGTCTGCAGAGTGAGTTCTAGAACAGACAGGGAAACCTGTCTCAAAAACCCCAATACTAACTAACACAAATACTATAATTATCATTATTGTGGTTATTTTCTGCGAACAGGACAATGGCAGAAGAAACATACTCTCTGAACCACAGGCACACACAGACTACACTCAGCACTGAGCACTGGACACAAGGCGCGTGCAGACGCAGCACCTCGCCTAACCCAGTGTGGTGAGCACACGTGCCACACACAACCACGCAGAAACACAGAGCCAGGATGTCTGGAAAAAGTCCGTAGTAAATGAGACGCTAGAAACCAGACACATGGACGGACTCAGATGAAGTTACGGCGAAGATGCAACTTATTCTTCATATTTAGTTAGCTTACACAAACACATTTCTGTTGACCCTGATTCCCCCTCCCCCGTGCCCTAGCCACCTCATCCCCGCTGAAGCCCACCATTGCTATTTCCTGCTCCACTCTGATACTACTTGTGCTCTACTACCCAACCTAGCCGTCTCCCTTAAAGCCTCTTTTTCCCCTTTCGTGAGCCCTTCTTTACTTACAGGTATATACACACACTCACTCCACATAAGTATACACATATAAAACTTAGAACATATGGTTTTTATCTTTCTGGGCCTGGGTTGCCTCACATGATATGGTATTTTCCACTAACATCTATACTCCTACAGATTTCCTTTTATTTGTGGACAAACAAATCCACTGTATACATGTACCACATTTTCGACACCCACCACCACTGTGTGGATCAGTGTCTGGGGTGACCAAGCATCCCCACACTGGTTTCACCATTTTACAGTCCCACCAACAGCGAATAGAAGTCCTTCAGACCACTAAAGCAGCAAAGTACTTGGTCGCACAAGCCTGGAGACCTGAGTTTGATCTCCAAAACCACGTCATAATTGAAGAGTGAACCAACTCCACAACGTCATCCTCTGATCTTCAAGGATGAGCTATGGTATATGCTCACACATATAATAATGAAATAACTTTTTCAAACTATCACATCAATCTTTTAATTGAATGTTATACATTAAAAAGAAAAAGAAAAAAATTTAAAGGGTTTCTTCCTCCCACATTCTTGCCAGTATTTGATATCAATTATTATCTTAAAGATGGCCATTCTGACTGGGATCAGACGGAATCTCAGTTCTAATTTGCATTTCCCTGATGGCTAAGGATGCTGAGGACTTTTAGAAACATTTATTGGTGACTGTCATTTCCTCTTTTGAGAACTGTTTAGGTCTTGGCCTGTGGATGTGTGTTTCTTGTTAGTGTTTCAAATCCCTCTGTGCTCCAGGTGTTAGGTCTTCTGTCGGCTCACGGTGAGCACACCCTTGCTACAGGCTGTGTTTCATCTGGTGGGCAGTTCCCGCTGCTCTGGGGAAGGTTTCTGACCTCACAAGGTGGTATTTATGGACGTCAGTCTTATTCCTGAGCAAGCAGAATTCTAAGCAGAACACCTTAGCAATGCCTGTATCTTCAAGTACTTCCCTAGTTCTTAGCAGTATCAGAATGACCTGGCTCATGTTACGGTCCTTGGAGTTTGTTTCTCGTGCAGAGTGAGAGGTTAGGGTGAGTTCACTCTTTGAGAGGTTAGGGTGAGTTCACTCTTTGAGAGGTTAGGGTGAGTTCACTCTTCCACACATGCCTGCCTTTTCTTCAGTGACTATGTGTGGCGTCTTTGTAAATAAGCTGCTGGCTGCAGCCTGGTCTGTGTCTAGATCTTCTACTTCATCTACTGATCTGAGTGTCTGTGGCAGTACCACACTGGTTTTGCTACTGACTGTAGTATAACATGAAGTTAGGTATAATTTCTGTTGGACCTTAAATGATGGAAATGATCTGCTCACCTAACAAAATCTCAGAAGCAGGGATCACAACTTTCTTGTCTTCAACTTGACTCCTCAGCCAACTGGGACCCTGCTACCTAGTAGGTGTATACACTACTTGTTAAAATACTGACTAGAAATTTTAGGTAATCCATTCATTATGAATGAATCCATAAACTGAAAGAAAATAGGGAGATCCCGATTTAATAATAAAGTACACTATTAAAAAATTGCTTGAGAAAGATAAAATTGGCACTATTTAGTATTCAATGAAGAGATTTAAAATAGCAAAATTATAGCAAAGGAAGAAACAGCATTGCAACAGTTTAGATTACAAATTATGTTATGAATGTGTGGATAAACTGGCTGGTCATGAATAGTAACACTGTGAAAAAAGCGTCATAAAATTAACTGCGTGAGTCTGAAGGACAGGGTTATCTCCAGCAAGTCCAAGATGTCAATTCCTTGTGATATAAAATGTTAAGAAATATAAAAACTTATGTCATCTTAGAAATATATCAAATATGCTAAAAGAAATTTATGAAGACATTGAATGAAACAGATAAAGTGGGGGGAGGGATGAAGACGGGATAAAGAAGATTGTGAACCTTATGTTATTTTCGTTTTGACTGGCTAGAGGAAAACAGATCTTTAAAGCTATCCAAATAAAGAGGAACCTGAAGCCAGAAGCAGGATGAATTAGCCGCAGAGGGATGTGCACAGCAGGGCAGTGGTAACGAGGGTCCAGCAGCCCTGTGTGAAGACCACTCTGACATCTGTGCACCTTGCCTCTTCATGACAGTGGCTATGAAACAAACTTAAAGAGAACTCTTGGACCAAACATCCTTGAGTTCACCCACGTATTTGCAGACATTCTCAGGCTGCTGAGGAACGAGTGAACATCAACAGACCGGGTACACGGATGGCAACAGAGCAAGCTGCACTACTGGCCTAGAGCTCTGATGATAATGCTGTGCGCTCTGGGGAAGTGCTACAATGCAGCCAGGTTCTGATTCCACTCAATGCTTTCTTTCATCCTGGAGAAAAAGGCATGCTGCTCAACTTTGCCTTTGACACCACACAATGGGAAATAATTAGTGTGGACAAGATTTAAACTGATCTTGGCATTTTGAGAATCTAGGTTGAAAGCAATATAATTAAGCCTCCAAGATATAATGCTAAGATCTTGAATTGAGAGCAATCATTTCATCACAGTATGGCACGGGGAAGGGGAAAAACTGGCAGAGTGGCATGAGAAGAAGGTGTAGTATTTAATTGATCATAATTTGAACATGAACAGAAGACGAGATGCTGCCACTGACAACCCAGACCCCAAAACAAAGCTCTGTGAAGAGAAGCGCTGGTCTTCTGGGCCACAGAACTACTTGGGAAGACTGCGGTTAGTACTGGGTTATACAAAGAAAATAATGACAGGTAAGAAATTGTCACTACAAACAGGATAACAGTGAGCCTAAAAATTAAGCACGTAAAGAATGGCTGGACAGCTGAGGCTTCTAAACCCAAATGAGAGACCAAAGGGACACAGAACCATGGTCTTCTGGGTGATTCAACAGAAGAGATTAGTCCAGAGGGAAGATCTGAGTCCACCAGAGTAGAGACATTGAATATTTTAAATTCCGAATGAGAAATAACATTTTAACAACTGCAGCTGTGGTAGAACAGCTTGCGTGGCTATGAGCTCCATCCACAGAAACAATTACCATTACACAGAGCCCATCGGTGGCTCTCAAATGCCATCCTATTCTAGAGATAAATAGACAACTCAATTAAGGGTTTGGGCCTGTTGTTGAGATTTTAATTCAATGTATTTGGGAGGGGGCTTGTTTAACTCAAAATCCCTCACTGAATTCTAACACACAGCTAGTTTTAAGACACAGAGCTCAGTGCCCTTTCAACTTTATAAATATGTATGGAAAGCAGACTATACCCAAGGCCATTTTGGAATGGTTTCACATGCCGAGCTGAGTTTTCAAGCGTGACTGGTACGATGGAAATGTCTAATATTGCTGGTGAGACACGTGTGCACAGGACTAACAGGAATATAAGGTAGACCGGGCATCTTTGTGATTAACAAAGATAGCTCAAATTCAAGCTAGTTACAAGTTTTAATCTGCTAAGAACCAGTCAGTAACTACACTTAGAGCACTGAAAACACAGTCTGACCAATTTAAGAAAGTAGGATGAAGAATCTCAAGTCTCTTTTGTGTTAGGATCTTCACAGACTGTGTGTGGACAGTGACAGACAGTGGCAGCGAGAGTTCAGCTATCACAAACCAGGCTGTTTCAGAAACAGGATACTGGAGATGAGTGGGAAAAAAAAAAGAAGCCTGAGGATTCTGAATAAAGAGTTATGGCTATTTTTAGTAAAATGTGTTTATTTAAAGACATTACTTAAATATCAAGATATTACTTAAATATCACTTTATTAAGAGTAAAATGCATCTACCTAGTGACTTCAGAACCTTTATTAAGCAACTGCTTTTACCCCAAAGAATGCTATTCTGTGATATGCTAAGAGGCAAGTAAGGAGAAGAGCATGGGAACACCCATGTCTGCAGATTATCAAAGGGTACCCAGGGTGGTAATACAAATAAAAATAAAAACGAAGGGCCTGTAGGGTCAAGTTCTACCCCAGAGAACCCAAAACCCTGTCCTGGGTGACATCATTTCCATTTTAAACTCATAGATTCTATCTCTTAGGAGCACGCACCTGAGACTTGAGTTTCTCCCTTTTCGCAGCATCTTTTAGTTGCTGAATCCCAGATTTAATCTTCTGGATCTCCAGATTAATGGTGGTCACTTGCTCATAGACAGCACCTCTTTTTTCCTGAACTTTATTGCAATCTCTAAAGGAGAACAGAGATGCCTGACATAACTATTATTAAGCATTAAAAAAAAAAACAAAAACAAAAAAACAACAAAGACTGTACTAGTGAACCCGGACCCACTGTGTGTCAGTACTTGCTCAACAAACCCAGAACATTCCCAGATATAAAAGCAAGCAGACAAATCCACAAAACCCCACAGTGTGCTGCACTGTGGTTACATTGTGGTTCGCGGTGTATGAACTACTTCATTCAGGTGGCATTCTTTGCGTTCACTTTACTTTGCAGAGCTGAGGCTCAAAGCCAGAGGCTGACACATCTAGGCAAGTGCTCCACCACCAAGCTACACTGCAGCCCTCAAAGCCTGGTCTTCCAAATAGAGGCTCAGCTGCGGTGCCCTGGTGTGTATATCTGTGCACTATTAGTGGGAATGTGGACTACTACAACTTTTCTGCACACCTGGCAACAGCGACACAATCCCCAGGTTCTGTCTTTTCCTTTCATCTACATGAAAATACGCAGACAGTCCCAATGCTACACTTAAGGACTACAGGAATGACATCCTAGATATATTTGTGGCACATATTCTAAAGGCACATTCTTAGGCTTGACAAGGGGACTCTACAGGTTTAAGAAATCCTCACTATACTACAAAAGAACTTAGCAAAGTGATAATTTTTACCTAAATAATATTAAGTTTTCCTAATGCACCTTTTTCTAGGTCACTACGTCTTAAGTACACTGAAATAAACACTAGACCCCTAACTCCTTTAAAGATTAACACAAAGGAATGGGAACTATGTGTCTCAAAAGACACTAAACAAGGAGAAAAACACCAAATAAATAAATGAAACCAGCTGTAGTCCTCTTTGTACAGATAGACTGAATTGTACGTATCTTAGTCACTAGAGGCAGAATTCTATTTTGAAAATGCAGTAGCTTTGAAAGCCCATGAGCTTTTCCTAATTGCGTCCTAATCCACTTTACTGAAATCACGCCCATACTCAATCACGGTCCGCTTGTACTGTTTTACATCCTCCTGCTTCTTGTTTATTTTGAGTCGCGTAGTGGCAAGCTTTTCCTTCTTGACAGTCATTAGTCTTTTGAGTGAATTTTCTTCAGTCTTGAGTTTCTTTAGTTCTGATGAGTCACTTTCAATTTGGTCCTCTAAGTTCAGGCTCTGTGTTTTATGAAGAACATATAAAGTCAACCCAACCAAACTGGATTCATAAGCAAAATGAAAGGGTTTTCTAGGGTGAGCTAGAATAAAACAGTTATAAAATGATAGAGAAACACAACTATGCAAGGCCAAGGTGCCCGGCAAGCAGGAAGGAGCTGCCCCTGCTGGTCTACAGGAAGGCCTGATGAAGAACAGTTGCACAGCAGCAAGACCTGGGGCTGAGTGCTGGTGTGGGAGCTATGGCAGCAGAAGGGAGAAGGGCAGACCGCAGAACCAAAAGCGGATCTGCCCTGTGACCCCAGATGATGGATAAGACTATATGCTAGGAAAAGAAAACCTCCTAGCCCCTGTACTTCTCTCTCTCTCAAAAACAACAAACGTTTACTGTAATGTTAGTGATCCTGGGAGTGGCCTGGATTAACATGTGAAAAATCATTTCAAGCATCTGAGAAACCAAAATGGCAACGCTCCTTCTCATTACTCAGGGGAGACTGCCTTAAGCCTGACATCTCTATTAACCCTAGGTGCAGTGCCGGGAACTGAGTGGGGAATGTATGCCACTGATGATAAGTGATCATATCTGTTAGAACAAGTTAAAAGGCTCATTACTACATTCCAAACTGTACGCTACCACGTGCCATGTTAATTCATTACTCATTTCATCTGAAGGTTACAATACATCTTGACATCCTGAGGGTTAGGGGGAGGTGCCTTACTCCTCAGCACATACGACTAGAGAACAACCTAGCTTCTGTTTAGGAAGATGGTAACGGAAGATGAAAGTGGATCCAAAGCTCTGTAACAGAGATACTGCACGATACAAACCTCCTTTAAAATACTGCTTAGCTTCTCCCTGTTCTCTGCAATGTCCTGTATTTTCTTCTGATATAACTGCACCTCCAGCTGACAGGAAGGCAGGCATTCCACAGAATCTCTATAGACTTCATACTTCTCCATCACTTCTTGCTTTGGGAGGGGGAAAACAAACAAACAAACAACAGTTTGATATTCTCTTTTATGAAACTACAAGATCAATTTGTTTGCTCTTCAATAATTTCTATATTTGCTACTGAAAGCTCAAGAATGTACAGTGAAATTTCTAGGTCAGTAGCAAGGCATTACTACTGACACACGTCAAACACATAATGATGTCCCTTTTAAAATATTACTGATTTGTTTTATGTGCATATTTGATCTGCCTGCATATATGCCTGTACACAGAGTCCATCCCTAGTGCCCAGGAGACCAGACAAGGGCATTGGATCCTCTAGAAGTGGAGTTGCAGGCAGTTGTAAGCCTCCATGCAACCGTTAGGCCCCAAACCCATCTCCTCTTGCAGAGCAGCTTTTAACTGCTAAACCATCTCTCCAGGTCCCTAATTATGCTTCTGAAACGCCAAATATCCTTAACAAAGAAAACTGCCACTACTTCACCACCTGGCAATTCCCTGCTAACTGCTTAAAGATTCTTCATGGGGAGGGAAGGAGCACACTCTGGCTGGGCAGAGCTTGGCTGGCACATGCTTGTCCTGTGCCTATGAAGCCCTATGGCTTAATTCTCAGCACCAAAACAATCACAGGCTTGTTCTGCTGATTCTCAAACTACTTCAGAATACTACAGGAAAGTCGTATTATCTGTGAATAATCTTTGTTTAAATATAACTATTATTAACATCTGATTCTTAAAAAGATAAACTCCTCTTTTAAAATTATTTAAAAAAAAAACATATTTACTGCAACCACACACCAAGGCAGACCTCGTTCCTTCTCTGCACTAGGTTGCTCCCTGCTTTACTTTACTAACCAGTGAAACTTCTCCTCATTGAAGACCTAACCATAGGGCTCATTTTTTTTCCTCTCTCTCTCTCTCCCCCCTTCACCTCTGCTGTCGCTCTTTCTCTCGATAATGAATTTGTAAATACTCTTTGTATATAATGGATCTAATCCCTTTGCCTTCAAGTTGTAGTTTGCTTCCTGTTGCTGAGATAAAGCCTGCGACCAAAAGCAACCTGGGTTTTCTGGAAAGACGGCTCAGTGGTTAAGAACACTAGTTCTCCCAGGACCTGGGGTTCAATTCCCAGCATCCACATGCTGATGAACAACTATCAATAACTTCAATCCCAAAAGATCTGAGGTCCTCTTTTGGCTTCCAAACACACCAGCCCCACATAGTACACATGCAGGGAAAACACCCATACATATAAAATAGTAATTAATTAAGCAATCAATCAATCAATCAATCAATCAATCAATCAATTATTTAATAGCAGCACAGAGAGAAAAGGGTTTATTTTAGCTTACAACTTACAATCCATCAAGAAGGGACATAAGGACAAGAACTCAAGGCAGGAACCTGGAGGCAAGAACTGAAGCCGAGCCATAGAACACTGCTTACTGGCTTGCTCAGCCTGCTTTTTCAAGAAGACCCAGGACCCACCGGTCCAGGGGCAGCACAGTGCTCAGTGAATCAGGCTCTCCCACATCCACCATTAACCAAGGGATGTCTCATAAACTTGCCTACCAGTCAAGCTGATGGAAGCAATTCTCAGTTGAGAGGTTCTCTTCCCAGATATGTCTAGGTTTGTGTCAAGTTGACACAAACTAACCAGAATACTTCATAGGCACAGAAAATGTGTTTTAGTAGATCTTTTCATATTAATCTCAAGACATTTAGACTGTACTATAAGCCTTCGGGAGGCTGAGACAGGAGGCTCAGGAGTTCCTGGTTAGTCCAGGCTAAAAAGCCATACTGTGGGGGCAAGGTGTGTATTCCATTTGGTGAAGATTATATAAATGTTTTAAATCTGTTAAGATTTTAAATTTCTAATTCTCATAAAGATTTATCTTCATAAATGGCTCAGCTTTTTTAAATTTCCCTTAGAGGAACAGCTAACTAAATAGAACCCTTTTTGATGGGGGTGGGTCAGATTCGGGGCGTCCACAAGCTGAGCAAGCACCCCCACCTATCACTTAGTTAAACCCTAGATCCACCAGAACTGTTTTTAAATAAGCCAGCCATTCCCCATAAATTCTCAACTCTATTTCTGGGCTCTGATTCTGTTCTGGTGATTTTTCTCTCCTTATTTGTGACTATTTTTATTATAGAGAATTACTTGGATAATAAGGATAGAATTTCTTTTTACTGATATGTATAAATCCTTACTTCAAAAAAATAAAAACAAAAGACATTTAGCAAACGAACAAACAACTTGTTTGATCACCTCTAATTTTGTCCTGCCCCACCTCAGTCCACCTCTCAAAGTAGCACCTGGCCTTGAACATATTTCCTTTGCCTTGAATGATTAGGTGCCGAGACAAATTTCCACTCCCCTCTCCCACCTGATTCCTCCAAATAGTTTATAAACTGAGTTCTCTCATTCTGGTGTTTCAAAGCATCCTCTATTTTTTAATGCTGATTTTAAAAACCGATTTAACTATTTTACCACAGTTTTATATTTGAAGCAAAAAAACGATCAGGGGAAACAAAAATGTGTCATATATTCCCCGTGCTCACCAACACACACACTCTATGAGTTCAGAGCTCACACTGTAGTTTTTAATTTTTTGTAAAACTGTTGGATCCCTTTCTCCTCCAAAGGTAAGTGACTGATCCTCTCATGGACACAGCATTCCACCAGATCCACCAGAACAGCCTTAGATTTGTCGTGTGACTCAACAGCTGTCCTGCAGTTGAGTTTCTTCCCCTCCACCCACACGAGTCAGAGACAAGTAACTAAATTCAGAGAGTAACACATGACAAAGGGCCTCACCCTGGAGTTCCGGAGCTTCTGGACAGTGTCTTTCATCTTCTCTTTATAGTTCTTCACCTTCTCTGGAGAGTCCACGATTTTGCTTTTCAAGCTGTCTTGAACTTCTTTCAAAGAAACCACTGACAACTTTAGTTCATTCTGTTGAAAAGCATTTTCCCCAATCAGGTAGGACAATAAAACTGTTACTCACCCTCCCTTTCAATCACAGAACATCTTTGGCTCATGTCTGTTGTAACAGGGTAAACTGACTTCTGCCCACCCTGCCCTGCTTCATGGCTCCAGCTACAGACCAAGTTCCTCAGTGTGACACTTAATGCCTTTGCTGGCATTTGTGAGAGCAGTATGGTCCTCCTAAGATGCTGCAGCATCCTATTCTTAAGAGCATCCATGGATACATGAAAACTCTCCTACATCCTTTCCGTAAGCAACACAAGTACACACAACATTAACATTATTCATTCGATATGTTTTCATATTAACTGCATGACCTGGCTGGAGTTCTAAAAAGTTACTTTGTTCCTCTGGTACCCAAAGTAATAGCACATAAGGTGTGTGCAAGGTAAGAGATCATGAGGAAGGTGCGGCCAGCCAATGTGGGCTGGAAAAAGGAAGCCTTTCTCTGTATTTGAAATCTTTTGTATTTTTTTTTTTTAGTAATTTATGACAAAATGTGTAAGGCTTGTATAATTCTTCTCAAATTTTTAACTTAAAAAATATCCCTGAGCTGTTAAAATAGCTCAGAAGGTAAGGGTGCTTGCTGCCGAGTCTGCTGACCTACAGACACGGTGGAGGGAGAGAACTAACTCCACAGAGTTCTTCCCAGCACATCTTCCCCGCCTCCCTGAATAAACAACAGTGCCAAGAGAGCAGGAACACTAAAACTGCGGCTAAACATTTTAAAGACAATCACACATATAAAAACAGTAAGCCTCGACACAAACAGCTTAATGCACATAATAAGAATTGTGAAGCTGGTCCAAGACCACTAGAATAAAAGAAGCCAAACTAAAATGAGATTTTCCCATTACCAGAGGGTAAGAACAACTTCTAAAAGAACAAACATTGAAAACATTTATTTTTAGCAAGTGTAGGGGAACAGACATACCTATATTTTGTTGCTAAAAATAAAAATCAGAATCTTTCTAAATGTGAGTTTGACAACATGAGCCGATTTTAATTATCCTGAATTAGTATTTTAGGAGAGACTGATGAACAAATGTACATGTTTACACACACATAAAATTAACAAAAATAGAAGCAGTTTGGAAATCTATCAAAAGAGTGAAAATATGTATAGTATAATGCGTATGCATCCATGAAACCATAATGCATAGCCACTGACATGAGAGGCATTTGGAAGCTCCTGATTAACTGTCTACACTCTACTCTTAAGGGTGTGTGTGAGGCTGAGACACGTTGAGGATAATATCATTTGTGGAAGATCACATGGATATATGTATATTAGAAAAATAGTCTATTATATGCTATGTTTATGCTATAGATAACACACAAACACATATATATACCAGATCATATATAGTTAACTTTGGGTCCTTTTTACTTGCTTTATACATTTCTGCATGTCAATGTTGTTTTCTTCTTTTATAATAGTTTCTATATTTAAGTTGAAAAAAGTTAAAATTTTTTTTCATTTCAGGGGGAAATATGACGGAGAAATACTGACAATCACACAGCAAAACACTGCAGTATACTCAAACATTAAATGCTAGGTAGGAGAAGCTGCTTACCAAACGCTTGTTTTTCTCTGAAATATCTGATTTCTTTTGGGCATTTCCCTCCTGTAGCAGTGTCTATGAAAAAAAACAACAAAAAACAACTGTGTTATAATGATTCAAAACATTAAAATTAAATCACTTTATTATATTCCTCATATAATAAAGGTTGAAAAGAAGAAAAAGTGATGGTCTCCTTTTTCTTTTTCAGTACAGGAGTCTGAGAGTCCCTTTCCTAGTCCTGGTGTGAGTCTCGTAAGCGTAAAAGTGGATTAAGAAACACTCTGGATTGGTGAAGGCACTAATCAGTACGCCTGTGAAGGGCATTCTGGAGGCAACTAGCTCACAAGGACTCTGACCTAACCGATGGTCCAACCTACTGATGGATCAAATCTGAACAAGTTCCTAAGGTAACGGAGCGTCCTGCCTGAGGAAGCAGGACCCCGGGAGGGTGTGCGCTGCCTTGACACGTTGGGAACGCTCCTTTCAGCTTCCTGTCCCCGCTACATAAGCTGCTCTAGCATGCTTCCCATCCATGATGACTGACCCCTCTGTGACCGTGAGCCAACATCAGCTTCCCCTTGTTTATCTCAATACTTCAGTAATAATGAAAAAGCAAAACATAATACAAAAAGATAAATAACTACATAATCTGTCCTAATGCCACAGCAGCATTTCAAAAATTAATGTGCAAATAAATAGTTTCTTCCTAAACAATAACTACTAACTCATTAGGTGTGTGTGGTAACAAAACTTCAGACAACATTCAGTCAGCCGAGACCCCAAAATTATCATTTCCTCTTATACTGATGTGTACTTTTTTTTTTTTTTTTTCCAAATTATGACAAATCCCCAAACCCTAGCTTCACGGATATACAGGGAAGTACCACGAGCTAACACGGAAGCTGGGAACTAAGTATCTTGAGCTAGTGTAGGCTAATGCTAAACACTACCATATTTTTCATAAATACACAATAAACTGACCCAACACCCAGCGCTTACGAGACTCACACCAGGACTAGGAAAAGGACTCTTGAGGGTTTGCTCCAGGGCCCATGGTGCCACAGCCCCAACACAAACACAAGAGAATACTCAAGAATTCTACGCATCCAGAATGCATACAGCATTGGCAATACAGACAGGTGCAGGGGCACATTGTTTCTTCAGCAACTGAAAGCCACGTTTTCCTCAGCTGCTTGCACCCACACAGCACGTGTTAAAGGTCCTACAGATACCGTTTTCTGCCGAAACTCCTGGTTCAGCAAGTGCTGCAGCTCCTGAATGTCATCCATAAGTTGCTTGAACTCTTCTTGCTCTTCAACTGGAACTGAACTAAACAAGCAAGACAGATCATAAGAGGGTTTGTTGGGGCTAGGGGGAGGGCTCAGCAGCTAAGAGCACTTGCTACCTTTGCAGAGTACCGGGGTTCGAGTCCCAGCACCTACGTGGTCACTCACAATCAGCCCCACTCTCGGCTCTAGCGTCAACAGGCACACACGTGATGCACATACATGCATGCTGGCAAAACATTTATACTCACAGAATAAAAACAAGTAAAGGGTTTGGGAATTCCTAATTTTGAAAGGTACAAATAAAACCTGTGCCTTTGATAACTAAAGGGTCTGATTCCTTGTTTATTTTTTAAGATTTATTTATTTGATTATATATACAGTGTTCTGCCTGCATGTATACCTCAATGCCAGAAGAGGGCACCAGATTTCACTATAGATGGTTGTGAGCCACCATGCAGTTGCTGGGAATTGAACTCAGGACCTCTGGAAGAGCAGCCAGTGCTCTTAACCTCTGTGCCATCTCTCCAGCCCCTGATTCCTTGTTTCCAAATAACATACTTTCAAGACAACTATTTACTAGATGGCCTTTATCTTCTACCGAAAGGAAAACAATGAGATGAAAGCCTTCAACTTTCTACCACCTCACCAGGCCCACATCCACATACCCATCCACTATCACCCCTACCAGAACGACCAGAGCATTCCTCTCTTGTCCAGCGCTAATTTCCCTAACTTGGCCCTGGCTCCCAGCACTACAGTTTCCAGTCCAGGGACAGCTGCTCTCCACACTACCATCCTTTCCATCAGTCTACATAGCCAGGTCGCTTCCACACAAAGGTTGAAGTTTTACTTTAAACTGTCTAACATGTTATCAGTTTTGATTCTGCCTTTGTGTATGTTTCTATGAAGCTGACTTTTCCCCTCAGTCTGTAAGAATTCTTCATATACTAATGAGTTCCGTCACCAGGGTAGCAATGCTTTGCATCACTTACTCCCAGCTGTCATTTTCTTGTGATTTTGTTTGTAATTTTTTTTTTTTTTGCTAAGTTATAGTATGTGTCTCTCATTCTCAGTCTCTTAGCTTACTGTTGCCTACAAAAGCAATTTTACCAGAGACCTTAAACAGACAACCTCAAAGACATCAACAGATTAGAATCAAACAAATAAAACCTGACTGCTCAAAATCGGCGCAGACAGTCCTCAATCTATAATGGCTCCATAGAGCAATTTAATTACAATAGCACAAAACAGCACACACTCAGTAGGAACTGTACTTCAAATTTTGATCTGTTTAAAAAGGGAGTGACAGAGGGGGCGGGGGTTGCCCGGATCTGGGCTGTAGCTCCTGGTGGGAAAGTGATCAGTCTCTCCCCATGGGACGAAGCTCTGCTGTGCTGTCATGTTCAGTGCGGCAGGTGCACAACACAGTAACGAGAAAGAAGCAATGAGAACATAACTCAGGGGTAGGGAGGGAAAACCTAGTTGTGTTTTTAGAAACAGGGACTGAAATACCCTGCCATTTATCCAGAAAGACAGCAAGACTTGGTGAGGACAGCGGCATTGAAATCAACCTCTTACTACTTGGTTTGCAAACTGGCAACTGTATTCATCTTATCTGTAACGCTTTCACTTACTTGAGTTTTTCCAGTTTCATCAATGCTTCCTGGTGTGCACTGTTTAACTGCTGCATTTTGTCCATAGAGGATTTCTACGAATGCAAGGTAACCTCATATTAGCATGTTTTAATAGATAAGAATTTTTAAAAACTTACAAACACAGACTACAAAATATTTGTTCACCATCAAAAATATTAAGTTTGGGACCAGGCCTCTAAGAGCATTTGGTCTGCAACCATGATAGCTCAAGTGTGAATTCCCAGCACCCACATAACATGCCTGTCACCCCGACAGTGGTGGGCATACACAGGTGGATCCAGAAAGCCCTCTTTGGTCAGACAGACTAGCCAAATGAGCAAGCTTCTGGCCCAAGGAGAGACCTCGTGCCAAAACAATATGGTAGGGAGGATAGCAGTAAGATTGAGAAAGCCAGCTGGTGCCCTGCTCCTGCCTGCACCCTCACACTCAAGTAAATGCAAGTACCACACATGTCCAACCCATGCCAACACACAAAATAATAACAATGAGGTACAGTGGCTGGCACTTAGGACAAATGAGTTGAGAGTAGGTTTTCTCCATTTTAAAATGCTGGAGAGGTCTTGTGCATCTTAGGTACAACCGCTGAGCATTGTTCCCAAGACTTTCTTTACCTGACACAAATGGCCAGACACTTTGTTTGATATGGACAATTCTTAAGAAAAAGTCTTGTTGGTCCTGGGCATAGTTCTAGCTCTTTGAGCCACCCGTGAAAAGCTACGAAACAACCTCCTAAAGCCCTGTAAGTAATGGGAATAGAGACACCGGTCCCCACATAGGCAGTGGCAGGATGAACAGTCACTCGGGTTCTTAGAAATGAAGTATCTGTGCTGTGTCTTTTAAAAAAGGAGAATAAATAGCCAAACAAACATGTGTGAGGGTGTGTGTGTGTGGGGGGGGGGTGGATCTGAGTATTTGTGAGTTATGGAGAATCTGTCAGGTTCAGGAGTGTAAGCTTAGCCTGATTTGTACTGAGAAGATTTTATCCAGTTCTGTGTAGCTGAGTCTCCAACAGTCTGATACAACCTGGTATTTTCTAAGAGTACAGCACTTGCACAGTAAGAGCAATGGGAATGAATCTCTTAATAATCGTGCATAATTGTCATAACATCTGTACGCTGTACAACGAAAACAATCTATGTGTTAATGTGATGGCACTGGACTGCATCTTATGCAGTGAAGCCAGGTGGCAAAAGTGACACAGATAACCCAATTTGGCTCTGATTAAAAGGGCAAACAAATTTCAAATATCTCAGTTATTTAAATAACACTATGCATCTTTGTAGTCTTCTGGAAAAAAACAAAACAAACCCCAAAAAACTATTTCCTAAAGCAGGGAATAATGTCTCAACTAAACATTAAAACAAAATTCTGTGTTACCAAGAATATAACATTTCAACATATCATCCCCAAACTAAAGTCTTTCTTGTATAAATATAAAACCAAATTAAATTCTAACAATTATCCAACAATTGAATCTGACAAAATTTCAAAGCAGATTATTAATTCATATATGAGATTGATTATCTGATATGTGTCTTAAAATATACTTAAATCTTACATTTTGCAAAAGAAATTCTGTATACATCTCCCGGCATGCTTCTCGGAAGTGAATAAAGTTGATAATGCCACTTAAAAACCGACTTGTCCGTTTTGCTTCTAAAATAGAAAACAATGCTCTAAACTGTTAAAACAACAGAATATATAAATATATCATTTCTTCCTATAAGACTTGGCTCACAGCATATAAAACTATATGCTTTTAACAAGGTGCAGAACATCTCTTAACTTAGACTGGAATTACCTTTGTATATAGAAAGAAGGGGAGAGGTGAAGAGAGGGAGGGAGAAAAATAAACTAGTTTGGGTTATACACAGGAGAGCAGAGACCATGACCCTGTAATCTTAAAACAGAAAAAAACAAATAATAAATAAAACAAAAACTTCAGCAGCAGGGCACATGCAATGTGGGACAGAAACCACCTTTCAAGAGAAAGCCTTATGAATGCACCTGCCCTCAAGAGAGAACACCAACAGAATTCGTAGTCTTATGCAGTCAAGAAAATTTTGTTAATTCTAGATGGAGTAACTAGAATTAACAAAACTAAGAATTTCCAGGGTAGAAGCTGTGGAAAGTTAAAGAGATCTGGAGGTCTCAAAGAAACTGGTTCTAACCAGCATACGGACATGAAGAGAGGCTAAGAGAATGTGGACATAAGGCTAAGAGAATAACAAGAAATATTTAAAATGATAAACAAAAGCATCCAAAATTAAATAACATGAAATTTCCAATCTAAGAAAAACAAAAAAGCAAAACCAGAACAATCTGATCTATATAAAAGAAAAAAGAAATCAAAATCTCCTGAAATAGCACCAATGACAAATATAGTAAATTGGGTCATGAAAATGTCCCATCTGGTCAAGAACATGGAGCCTTATGAAGGTAAGAGACGGTCCAAGCAATACCCGAATCCAACTCTAAGAGCTAAAACGGAAGGTATCTGAAATAAAAATTATGCCATGGGGATAGCACCAGCACAGCAGACCTAGAGATGAAAGGGTTAGTGAAGAAGAAGAGATGGGAAGGGAAGCTCTGGGATGAAGGCCAGCAAGGAGAGCAGCCACCACCACCTCTGAGCAGAGGCAGGGTCAGCAGCATCTGAAGTCTGTGATGGACTCCCACGGAAAGGAGGAACAAAAACTACATTCAGGTAGCTAAGAAGTAGTAATAAAACTTAAAAGCAAAGACAAGAAAATAAAACAGACACACTAAATGGAATAAAGATAAGAATGGGTTTCTTGTCAGAAACAAGGGGAACCAGAATATAATGAAGTAATAAGTCTTTCCCTGTAGCAAGGTTTTATTTATTTATTTATTTATCTATTTATTTATTTATTTTTATTGGTCTTCCTTATAGCATTGTTTCACAATGCTAGCAGGCCTTTCAAGCACTGGGAGAGCTGTCAACTTAGAATTTGATAATTATGAAAATTAGCTTTTAACACTGAGGGTAAAGCATGTATGTCAGGACACAGCAGGATCCAACACTCAAGATACTCTGGCCAGATCATTTCAAATTTTAGGCCAGCCTGGTCTATACAGTAAGGCCATGTCTAGAAACACAACAAACAAGGAACCAGAGAGACAGCTCAGGGGCTAAAAGCACCTGAGTGTGGTTCTTGGAACCCATGCGGTACTCACAAACATGGGTAACTCCAGCTCCATGGATCCAACAACTTCCTCTGGCCTACATGGGCACTAGGCATGCACATGGTATATAGCATACGTGATAGAAACAAAAATAAATCTTTTTAAAGCTGTTTTTCTTAAAAAATCCAATAGCCAAAATAAAGTAAGAAATAAAGAAAATGGAAATCGGTAAATACTATAGAAGAGGACCTCCCCTATCAGTGGACTTGGGGAGGGGCATGCATGAGGAAGGATCGGGAGGGGAGGAGGGAGGGGCTTATGGGGGAATACAAAATTAATAAAGTATAATTAATAGTAAAAAATGAAAAAATTAAAAAAAAAGGCAGTGAGGAAGAAAAGAACAAATTCACAAAATACTTTAATATCTCAATCCAGCAACTGAGAGAAAGTCTGGGGGACACTACTAACCAACTGGTGCAAACACATGGAATGCCCCACTGGGTGACAAAACCCAGATGCATGCTTTGCAGCAGAACACTGCAGGCCATGGGGATGCACACTCAGGTCCCAATACTTGGAACCCACATCACAAGATCTCACTGTAGAGTGGCAGAGTATGACGCTGTGTCCTCTGCGGAGAATAGAAGAGTCAGCCTAACAAAGACTAGATCTATTCTACAGAGAGAGAAGAGCATCAAAAACCACAAAAAAAGTGACCGAAGGGCTACTCAACACATAAGTAAACAGCACCGGGCTCCATCTAAGATAAAGAAGCAGCCTACTGCACAGCAACAGTGGAGCAAGGGCAGAAAACGGGCTGCATGAGCTCGTGCCATGCGCCTGATTTCAAGTCTCACCAGAAGGCAGGGTACTTGGTGTGAAGACAGACATCTACAAGAGTCGGGCATGGAAACTGAATACCCAGACAGAATTAAGCCAGAGCCTAGAGAATAGCAAGCTCTGAAGTGTGGCCAGTTGATGTCAAAAGTTTTCCACGCACAGCAAAACCCGAGCAGGGATTGGGTAGTTCTCAATATCCCATTAGACCCTGTCTCCCAACATCTGCACGAGTGGCATTTTCCTTGGGAGTGAGGCATCCGCACCAACACAGCGTTCTCTCTGCACATCTGCATAGCTGCTGCTGCATTGCCCGGGGAATGTGACAACTACAGAATGGCATGCAAACACCATCGCTGTAGTACACGGCGGCTTTACTGTCCTAAAATGCCTTTGTGTTCTAGTTAATTGTTCCTCTTTCTCCACTAAGCCTCACAATTACTAGTTTTTTTTTTTTCTCTCGGGCACATAGTTTTGTCTTTTACATGTCATACAGCTATGTAGCCTTCTCAGTTTAGTTTCTTTTACTTTATAATATACATTTCTGGTTTGTCTGTGTTTTCTCAGAGATTGATAGCTGATTTCATTTAGCACCAAATAACATTCTGCTGCCTTGAGGTAGTCTATTTACTGACCCACTGAAAGCCATGATGGTGTCTGAGATTTAGAAACTGTGAATAAGGCTGCCACTAGCATCTCTCGTTTGGCTTTATGTGAACACAGTTTGAATCCTTTTCAGTAGATACCAAGGAGTCCACCTCCTGGATCACACAACAGGAACAGGTTTCATTTTGTTAAAACTGCCATAGTGGCTGCACCCTTTGCGTACTGCCACAGGCAAAGAACTAGGGTGCCTGCTGCCCTGAGTCCTTCTCAGCACTTCAGACCATCATGTTTTGGAGTTTGTTGTCAGTTTTAATAGATATGCAGTAGTATTCCAACTGACTTTTTTTTTTTTTAAAGTATCAAAGTAATTTAATGGGGAAAGGTAATGTTTCAACAAGGAGTGCCAGATTAACAACACTTACATGCAAAAGGAAAAAATATGAAGAGTGACTCAACCATATACAATAATCAAAACACTAAATATCAAAGCAAGACAATACTTTCCTTCCCCCAAGTACATGGAGGCAAATCTCAGCAACTCAGATTAAACTAAGATTTCTTAGCTTAACATAATTTTTTTTAAAAGTCAATTATTGAAAACTGATATTTATTCTGCTCTTAAAAGATAACTATAAAATTGAAAAGGCAAATAACAAAGTAGAGGAAAATACCTCCATTATCAACAGATAATTTATTTGAAAAATAACTGAAGCATGACTAAGATAAACAAACAAGGTACTGGAGAGATGGCTTAGTGGTTAAGAGCACTGGTCTTCCAAAGGACTCATGTTTGATTCCCAACACCCACATGGCAGCTCACAACCCTATGTAACTCCAGTTTCAAGGAATCTGACACCCTCTTCTGAAGTCTATGAACAACACATACACACAGTACACAGATATACATGCAGGCAAAATACCAAAACCAAAACAGTCTTAAGTTAAAAAACAAACAAACAAACAAAACCAAAAATAAATGACTCGAAAAGAACTCTATCAAAGAAGATATATCATAATTAATAAGCATATGAATATATGCTCAGTTTTATTAGTCGTCGCAGAAACAAAAACTAAAACCACTACAAACCCTATAGAATGGCAAAAGTTAAAAACATAATACTCCAACCAAGGTGGCACAGCCACTTTGGAAAAGTTTAGGAACTTCTTAAAAAGCTAGGCATGCACTTATCACATGAATCAGAACCTCCACTCCTCAGTCTTTATACAGAGAAATGAAGTCATATCCACACAGCTCTAGAAATAACAATATTCATAGCTGCCTTGCTAATAATGGCCAAACAGTAGAAACAACTCAAAAAAGAGAAAGAAACAAAGGACCAATAACGAGTTAATATGAATAAATTTCAAAAGCGTTGTTTAAAGAAGTCAGACAGACAAGACTGTACTATATGACTCTGCTGTATGGATGAGGATGAGTGGCCAAGGTGATAACATACACATCAGTGCTATCAGAGAGTGGCGCCCACAGGGGACTCACAGCAAAGGAACATAAGAAACTTCTGCAGGTCCTAGAAATGTTACGCACAATTACAGGGTGTACTACAGCAGGGTAGCGTCAGAGGTTCAAAATAGGCTTTTCATGGTAAAGAGTAATTGCTAATTTGATAACTTTGGCCAGATTACCACACTATCCAACAGCATATCTGCACATCATTTGAATCTTGACTCCCTATGTTTAAATGTAACCTTGTGATTGTATTGCTTAATAACAAAATAGGCTCAGAACTGGATCACCTTGAGCTTACGCTTATCTCTGCTCGCATCTGTTAAAAGGCAGCATTCTCTTAGACCTGCATCTAGGCTCGGCTACTCAAGCCCCAGTGTAGTCTTAGCCTTCTGTGGAAAAGAGGCTTAGTCTGCTTGCCACCAGCACTGTTTCTCATCAGAACCTCATGCTCCAGGCAGACAGAGAATCTCTGCCCATTTTGTACTGTCTCACTTAACTGGGCTGGTGCTTGTCACATTTCTTAGACAAAGTCCAGGGAGCTTTAGGAGCACCCATCATGTTTGTCAAGGCAATATCAACACAGAAAGAAAGCTATCTTCCAGAATTTTAGAAACATTTAAAAATCATGAAGCTTTAAGAGAAATCAATTTAAGAAATTAACGTTCTAAAAGATTTTCCTCATATAATTTTCTTTTACATTTACTGGCAGAAAAAGAAGATGGAAAACTAAATGATCAGAAATATACTTACTTGGATAAAGAATATCAGCTATCTCAAAGTCATTCACGCGGCAAATCGGCATAAATGAATCCCTTGAAGATGCAGAACAGTGAAGAGCAGGGACATTAGATACTAAAGCCCACAATCCCAAGCATCTTATCCTCAAACCTATTTCTGGATGTATTTCTCAGTGTTCAAGGGCCAGGAAAGGGCAGAAGCCTACTTCAATGCACAGCCCTGCAGCACTGGCATCTGCTTGTATAATGCACTAGTATTCATGCAACACCTATTTTTTCCTGCACGTTACACCGATATTCATGCAGTATCAAGGTAGTTGTAGACTTAATAAACAGCGTATATTCTTGGTGATGCTAAGACTCTTCAGGAACACACATAAGCTAACAAATAATTCCAGACTTAAAGCATCTTAGAATGTCGGGTGAAAGCACCCTGAGGAGTCTGAGAGGGGAAGATTGAATACAAGTGGGAATTCTAAATGCATCTGAGATAAAATAGAGGGAGCTGTTCTTTCACAAAGATCACACCCTTCTATGAGTTTAATGTAACATAGATGGAAAACAAACCACCCTTTACTCACAGATGAAAGTATAAATTGCTGACTGGTAAAAAGCCCTCCATTATATGTGGGTACATGACTTCAATGTTCACCGGCATCTGAATGAAATAAATCGGAAGATCTAAGTCACAAGTCAATTCGACGAAATGAGAAGCATCTTGAGGTATAAGAAACTTTGATCACAGGATATGATAAAATGATATTAATTCATTACCACTAAATCTGAAAACAACACAACTTCTAGGGCACAGCTGGGGTTGACAGTAATACATAATGTTCAGTTCCCAGTGGGCACTTAATGAAGATTTTTAAATGAATGGAAGTGACATCAAGCCCTATGCTATACTTCATGGTTCTGTTAACGTTTATAACCCTGCGTCAGAGGGATACCTCCTTTTGTCAAAACTAAACGTTTGCAAAGTTACACAGTAAAAAGAGGGCAGTCTTTGATCTTTAAAAGCTCCACTCAGAAGCTAAGAGTGGTAGTATGTGGTTATAATTCAAGCACACAGAAATATCATGAGTTCAAGGACAGCACGGGCTACCAAAACAGTGATAAAGAAACCCTGATGAAACCCACAGGCATGACATTGTCATGGGTCCTCAGATGATGCCCTGATAACTTTATCAGAAACATAAGTAAGAAAAATGGTATTTCTTACTAGAAATACCTTTGCCTCATTTCAGTTGCATCTATCTTACTACCTATCCTCTATCTTCGATTTTAGTCTTAGAGTCCTTCCTACAGAAAACATTTTTTTTATTTTTATTTCCTGAAGACCTGGCAGTTGTATACTAAGGTCTCTGAAGCCAAACCTACATATCTGTGAATAAACTGTAAAGAATCAGTAACTCCCATATGTCATTTGATCTTTCATTATAGTCTTCATCTTATTAAAGATTCTCATGTAAACTATCATGCCTAAAGGCGTTTGTGAGTGCAATTTTCTGTAAGCCTTTACCGTTGTTGGAAATAGCCAAGCAATCCTCATCCTTTGCGGCAGCATGTGCTGTGATCAGAACTGCTGTAAAAATGAAAGCAAATCACACTTTTACCTCTTCTTAACTCACCATGTAGAAGTGCTCCAGCCGGATCCCATATACTATTTGTAAGGCTCTCATGTAGATCATGTACAAGACCTCAGGCTACAACAGAGAAACAACAGTCAGTGTCCTAGGCAGAGAGCTGTCATTACCCTCATCACCAGCCAATGCGCGGTCAATGGATTCAAAAAAGAAAAGGTGAGAAAATCACCTGTTTCCCCTCAAAATGCTTTATAGTTTAGGCAAAATTTAAGAGACCTTATGGTACATATCAGTTTGTTCATATGTAGTGAATAATTAAGGAAGCTGGTTACTTTTAAATGAGAGTTAGCCTATCCAAACCCAACCCAATAAATCCACCCAACCCAGGCAGGGAGAAAGGTGACCTTCAAGAACTCTGTCAGGAATATGGAAATGCTGGGACACTCAGGATTTTGTTTTTATTTTTTAAAGAAAGACCACAGGGACTAGCCTGTAGCTATGGATAGAAGATGACCCCAGATTTCAGTTTAACTGCAACACTTGGAATAATGACTTTAAAATTAATGGAGAAATAACAGGATATAAACCTTATCCTCTAAGTTAGTAGATCCCAAATGCTGGCCTGAGGATTTGTTTACTGTGTACTCAACCTTACTGTGGAAACAGAAAAGCCTAAAATACAATAAAATTGTAGTAATGTTTTCCTAAAGCTACATGATTCACTTTAAAGGCCTATCATTTAAAGAACTGAAGTGCTCTGAGATAAACAAGCTTGCATTCTGTATTAGAAAAGGAGTCTTCCTATCCTATATTATAACATCAAGGCCAACACAGAGAACTGGAGAGAGACTTTGGGATTTTTGTTGTGACACATAAATAGCTCATTTTTTGCACTTAATAACCAAACATATAAAGAATAACACCTGTCAAAAATAAGTCAATTCCCACCCGGGGCATAATGTAAGAAAATTAATCTGCACACTTCCAAAGAAGACTGTTTGTAAGCATGAATGTGCAGAAAATCACTTGGAATAAATCCTGTCAAGCTCCCCAATAAATGATACCTCATACCACCACTCCAGTAATAATAAAAAATTTAATATACTTTAATATAGCAATGGTTTAAAGCCTTTTTTTTTTCTTTAAGGAAAACAACCATATTAAAGAATCGAGTTCCCAATGGGAATGGAGAAGTTGCCCCACATATAAACTTAATGTTATTTTTAAATTACACCAGGTAAGAGATTTTTGTCTAGATTAAAAATGACTGGCCTACAACAAAGATGAGGGCAAATGCCTTTCTTCCCATACCACAAACCTAGCAGCTTATTTTATTCTTCAGTATCAGTAACTACAATCAAAGACAAGCACATTTTACCTTTGGATTTGGATGAAGATCGTTCTTAGAGAGATTTTTGCCATCTGCTCCTGTTAATAATTTATTGCGAATATGAACCACAATCTCAGCTACGTTGTATCTGGGGAACGACAGAGTTTCCATTATGGGAGTTTCTTCCTAGTTTGAAAGAAGAAAAACAAAGATCAGAAACATACACAATGAATAATTCTTATTGTTTGGAAACAGATACTTAGTAGAAAAAAGGAACAAGCTGTGTTTGAACTGTTTATAGTAGTGTTATCTTCAAATATCTGAGTGAGGTAGAGAATTTTAAGCCAGGCATGGAAATGCACACCAGTGATCCCAAAACTTAAGAGGTGGAGGTAAAAGGACCAGAAATTCACACTAATAGTTAAAATAGTTTTAAAATCTAATTCAAGGCCAGCTTGGGCTACACAAGACTTTGTCCTCTGTACATATACAAACATAAAATGAACGAAAGCTTGTGTTTTATCCTAAAATAACTTTTATTGCAAAGTAACAGCCATTTTCTATTAATTTCCCTAATGTTCTCTTCCATAAGGGATAGAGGTTTTGAGATGACATACAATAGAACAATTATGTTGCTCTCTTTTTACATGAGGGCCAGGGCATTTAACAAGATGCTGAGAACTATTTCTCAAAGCTCAAGACAGGCAGTATCGGCAGCAGAAGCTACATACAAGCAACACTACACAAAGTGGAAAATAAAACTGGATTTTATTTGATTGTATTGATATCCTACTCAATACACACATAGTGAGATGACTAATACGATTTAAGATGCAAGAAGGAGAAAGAGCTGGAGCAGGAGAGGAAGAGGTAGGGAGAGAGGGTGAGAGACCAACTTTAAGGCAGAAATCCCTTTCAGCAGAGCAAAACTTAAAACACCTAAGACAGCAAAAACCCATGTGTCCCTATGTGTCCAGATAACAGATTATTCCTCCTGGTGTCTTCTTAAAATAATATTTGTCATAATTCTGTCTCCCTTACACATCCCAGGGTACAACTTGGCAGTGTTTGGAGCTATTTCAGTTGTAGGACAAAAATCCAATGGCTAGAGGCCAGGCATTCTGCCAAATTCCCCACAATGCTTCTATGGTCTCTCACTGCAGAGTTGTCTATCCGAAAGGTCATTACTTCCCAGTGTGAGCTGAGACCCAGCGTGGACATACTCAATTCTGCAAACAAACTGAAATGGCTCATGGCTTACAAGTTTCAAAATTTACTTTAGACTCTCAATGTTTCTTAGAACAAGCATGGCTAAAACAGCAGCTCTGGAAACGTGTCTATCCTCCCAATAAATGGAGGATGCCACCTTAAAACACGATTGCCAAATATCATCATGATTTTGCTTGAACCCTTCAAAACACCACAGACCCCAGGAACTCTGAAGGCTACTTCCTCTATTTTGGGTGGCTCTAATAATCAGAAGACTCTGCTACACTGCTGAGAAATGCTGCTGTAATCTCACTACTGCCCTATTCTTCGTCACTCAACTGCATCGCCCCCTATTTACAGGACACTGCTTTAAAAAAAACATGAAGCTGTGATGTCCCTTCTAAGCCTTCTTTGCTACAAGATTAAATACTTGCTTGCACGTGACCATTCCTTCATGTCACTATTTTTGGAAACCTTACCATTTGTGAGAGACAAATACACCTTTTCCTACTTGTGCAACAAAAATCAGTACGGATTTGTACCTAAAATGGAAGTGGCTTCCGGCAAGTATCAAGCAGACAGCGATTATGTAGTGGACACCACTAGGTCAGTAATGTCAGAATCCACAGGTTGAGGGTTTAATCTTCACCCTGCTCCTGACACAATGGTCACAAGTCCAGGTGGTTTCCCTTAGGCTTCTGACAGCCTACCGCATAAACACTGGAGTTCCTAGCATGCCATCTTTAGATTTGATTCATCTGCTACAACAGCTCAGGAATAAAAAAAATACCTACTGGCTCAATACAGAAGATATCATGAGGGATGATACTAGAAGAAGAGACAGCCAGGGCCAAGTATGAGAGAGGGACTTGCAAACCACAGGAACCACAAGGTGTCTGGCTATCCCAGAGTTCCTCAAAAATCAGCCCTTTAGGATTTTTACAAAAAGTTTTATCATGTACGTATGATTGATTTTATCGATGCCAACAACTTCCGGTCTCTCCCTTCCCCAGGATCAGGGGATGGGAGTGGAATGTCTAACCCCATAAACTGCCTTAGTCTTGTGGTAACCAGTCCTTCCCCTAAAGCAGCCAGAGGCTGCCAGGCAACAGCTAACCATTAACATACAAAAGTTCACTTATCACTGCGAGGATTCCAAGGATTTCTGGATCTATATAGCAAGAACTGGACAATGACAAAATGTGCACTTCACAGTATCACACAGCCCTGCTTACATTGTTACTCATTGTTAATATATTCCTTTGTGTTAGTCTATGCTTGTGTGCAGGTACATGTGGAAACAAGAGGCAGTCTCCAATTTTGTTTCTCAGGTGTGTTCACCTTTATTTATCTATTTATTTAGGTATAGCATTTAATTATTTATTTGATCATTAATTTAATTATTTATTCAAGTATTCAATGTTTCCTTTATTTATTTAAAGATATGGTCTCACAGGCTTAGGAGTCACCAACTAGGCTAGGCTGATGGACCACCAGGGGTTTCTGCCTGTCCCCATCTCCACAATGCTGACATTATAAGTAAATACCACCATGCCTAGAACTTTAGGGAAAAGTGGGGCCCAGGAGTTGGTTCCAGGTCTTGCCTTTCCAAACTGAGCTATTTCCCCAACCAGTCAATATCTTTTTAAACATATAATATCAAATGAATTCAACACCGCAGACACAGTCAGTCTAGGAGCCGCCTCTACTGACTGTGGGTAACTGCTGTACTCAGGTAGAAACATATTTACAATCCAGTGAAAGAAACCCTAAGAGTTCAACAAAAGCCTGGATTTCCCCCACACTCTTCTTACATAATTATTTGAACGTCCAGCTATGATTCTTATTTTCTACTACTGAATTTCATAACTGCAAACTTTTATTTCAGAATTAGAATCACCTCAGATCTAGATTAGGACCCTTCACACATTAGCCATTTATTTCAGCATGAGTGTATGGGAAAGTAAAATAGCCTACCCTAAGTACAGTTGTTTGATGTGTTTCAAGAAGCTATAGAACCTCTGCAGACATAGGAAAGGCCCAGCAAGGCTCTTCTGTAGAAAGAAATATATAGATATTTACATTAAAAAAGAGTATAAGCAGGCAGAGGCTTCTCTATGGGATAGTTTCCTCTCTGCACAGGAAAGCTCTCTGCACAAGAAAAGACTGCTTCTGATCCCTGCCCACGTACGGGTCACCATAGGTGCAATGACATGAGAGACTTCATCAGTAAACAAGACAGCCTTCATTTGCTGTGTGCCTCCTCCACAATTCCAAACCCCAGTCACTTCCTTTCCCTAAGAAGCCATAGTCCTATCCCCTAACTATCTCTTTATAAGCTCTGGCCTGTCTACTCCTCCTTTGTGTTTAGACACATATTAGATTCTGGGCATTTTCTTTCAATATTCCGAGGTCAATTTATTTCTCAGATTAAAATGATCAAGCTTTCCAGATGGGGGAAAGAGTAAATAACCATTCAATATTTTTCATGTATGTCTCAGTTTCGAAGTGGCTTGTAAGAACATTACAAAGGTTACTAGCAAAAACAAGATACACCTAGATCAGAGGATTTAACAGTAGGAAGAGTGGGCATAAAATTATAATCACATGAGTCAGGCATGGTGGTGCATGCCTTTAATCACAGCACTCAGGTGGCAGAGGCAGATGGATTGCTGTGAGTCCAGAACAGCCAGGGCTATACACACAGAGGCCTGTCTTGAAAAACCAAATAATAAAAAATTATATATACATATATTATTTATATATATAATCACACACCCTTCTCTGCTGTCAGACTAATCCTTATAAAACATCAAATTCAAATGCTTTCAAACATTCAATCCACTCACCTACCACACAAACTCCAACCTATTCAGCTTAAGTTTCTAAAGCCTTTAATGTTCTAATGCTCTTTCTGGTCCAAGATAATCTCTTCCAAGGCTTCTCCTAAACTCCCAATGTTTCATTACACTTGTCTGGGGATTTCTGAGAACCAGTGTCCCAACCTAAAGCTACCATGAAGCTTACACCTGCACTTGGTAGTAATAATGCCCTCTTCTCATATGCAAAATCTGTCTTTTTTTTTTTTCTTACAGTGCAATTTCAGTTCCAACTCATTCGAGTGCGTGCGTGTGCGTGTGTACAGACAGAGGAAAAGCTCTCCTCACTACATAGTTTGAGCTCCTGGCTCAGACTAAAGTATTCTAAATACAGTAAAATGACTTTGTGACATGTTAGCTCAAATAGAACACATCAGCGCTCATGACTTCCGTTTCTCCTTTATTTCTAACACTACAAATGAAGCACAGCGTGTACTGGAATAACTGTTAAATTTTATACATCTGGTTTTGCAATGCGAAATTAAGCAAGCAGCTCCCAATTTTAATGAATTAAATTAACAAGTTCCTTGAAATCAGGGGGAGTGCCTTGTGTTACACACGTGTAGAGCCATATACACTAAGATCCCTGACTTTTGGATGAAGTATAACATTCTTGCTTTTTGATTCATGGTGTGTGTGTGTGTGTGTGTGTGTGTGTGTGTGTGTGTGTGTAATCAAGAGATGGTGGAGCAATGGAGATACATAGAAAACTGACAAACATTCCCAACCAAACACGTCTCACTGACGTCACTCTTGTGGCTCACACCTGTAACTTCATCACTTGGAAGGCGGAAGCGGTAGTCAAGACTAGCCTCGGGTACCTACAGGATTCGAGGCCAACCTGGGATACAGGATACTGCCTCAAATCTACACACAGCTTAAGTTAGCGAACCCAGGTACCCTAACCCCTGGCCTCCTCCCCGTCCTCCCGCGCCCGCTCGCACTCACCTGCGGCCCCAGCAGCTCCCGGAAGAGCAGTCGCAAACCGAGCTACTAATCCAAAACCACCGACCGTTGTCACTTTTCAAAACAGCCGCCTTCGCAGACGAAGCCCGCCCCTTTCCGCAGAGCGCGTTTCCTTCCCGACGGGTGCCCGGAGGGCTCAGAAAACCCACGGTAGGTGGGGCTTGAAGCGCGTCTCCGCGCTCCCGGACGGCGGAACCATCGTTCAGGGAGGTGGCTTCTAGTCGGAGCTGCCCCTCCGCCGGACAGGAAGACGCAGCTGCTGGGGGCGGAGTTCCGGGAGGTGTTTACCCGGTGGTCGGAGACTTTCTATGGTGTCCCGGTTAGGGGGCAGACGGTTTCTGGCCTCTTCTGTTAGGCTCAGAGAGTGAGAAAGGTCAAAGGATGCGTTGTTCTCAAGTGAGTCAAAGGCATTATAGCGAATCCTGAAGTAGTAATAACAATGTCACTGTTTGATAAGCATTGATGGGGTCAGGTTCTGCACTGGATACTTGTACACCTCACTTCACTTAAGGTTCATGAAAGCTTAGGGGCGGGAACGCGAATGGCTGCATAGACTTTTTTTTTTTTTTTTTTTTTTTTTTTTTTTTTTTGCCTTAAAAGAACTTTCTGCATTAAAGAGATTGCGTAAGTGACCCAAAGCCGCCTACAGTAGTTCAAAAGCTAGAATTTGGGCACAGATGATCGGAGTCCTCGGTAAGCAATGGGAGATGGGAGGCGCCAGATAGTTTGTCTAATCGGGTTTTCTCTCTCTCACATTCAAGAAGTCGGCTCCGAGAACTTGGAATGATCTGGAGTAAATCTAAGACTCTGGATCTTATTTTCTTCCTGTCTCCTATAATTTCTCCTCTGGAGCCAGACACCACAAGTGCTTTCTACAGATTAAGGAAATAGTCCTAGCTGCTTCATGTGAAGTATATACTATAAATTTAACAGATGGAAGTTATATTGGAATTTAAATTATTTACAAAATAAACTAATGGTTTATTTAAATTTCTTAATTACAACAATAAGACAGATTTTTTTCCCTCCCAAAATCAGTTAACTAAAAATGGCCCTTTTTAGAATTGTGTGTGTGTTAATGACTGTGTAAGCACATGTGTATATGTGCATACGGAGGGCAGAAGACCGCCTCAGGTGTTGGGTTTCGTCCTGGAGACACAAAGTGTTCTTTGTACTATAGTCTTTCCTTGGCCTGAGTTTACCAACGCTGTCTCCACCTCCTCAGTGCTCGGATTACAAGTTCATACCACCATGACTGTTTTGGAGAACTAATGCAGGCCTAGTGCTTGTGAAGCAATCTATTTCACCTTACTGGCTGGACTAACTCAGCAGACCAATACTTATCTTTTTTGAGGTGAAAGATGGAACGGCAGAATTCTCACAATACACTTTCTAGGGTTTGTTTGTCACCGTAAAGGTACTAACTATAGTGGAAAGTTACATTCCAACACAGAGATGCCCTTCAGCAAATGATGATATTAGATCTCAATAAACACATTATAAATCAAAAATGTTCTGTGTAAATTTGTTTTATACGCTTAACATACCGAGCAGCAAAATCTACGAACACACTACACAGTATGAGATGCTGTACTCTTGATCATATGGCTGCCACAACCCAGCCTATAGAGAAAGTACTGTCACTCTTATTGGTGTCCTTTGAAATTTGAAGCCATTTCTATCAAATGTGTATTTTTGTTATTATTGAAAAGTCATAAGTGAAAGCTTCATAATTGAGAACAGTTGTATGCTCCCTGGCTGTCTTCTTTCCCTTCCTCTATGCCAGTACACATATGCTGTCTATTCTTTGATAGAGCCTGAGCCTCTCTTCCTGGCATTACCTTTCAGCACAACACCCTACTCACCTCCAACATAAAGCCCAGCTCTATAGCCTGCTATGATAGGACCTTCAGGGTCTTGGCACTATTTACTTCTTTTCTCCCATTCTACCTACCTATTCCTGACAATGTTTTCGATATACTCTGAGACATTTCCTCATTTTTTTTTAAGTTTTATTTTTCTCATTAGTTACATTTTGTTAATTCTGTATCCCAGCTGTATCCCTCCTTCCCTCCCCAGTCCCACCCTCCCTCCCTCATCTCCTCCCTGCCCCTTTCCAAGTCCACTGATAGGGGAGGACCTCCTCCACTTTCATATGACTACGTTTTGTCAGGTATTTTCAGGACTGGCTGCAAAGTCCTCCTCTGTGGTCTAACAGTACTGCTCCTCCCTTGGGAGGTGGGGAGGTCAAAGAGCCAGTCATTGAGTTCCTGTTAGAAATAGTCCTTGTTCCCCTACTATGGGAAACCAATTGATTACTGAGCTATCACGGGTCACATCCGAGCAGAGGTTCTAGGTTTTATCCTCTTATGGTCTTTGGTTGAGTGTCCATCTCAGAAAAGACCCTGTGCCCAGATATGTTTGCATTTCCTCATTTTTATTGACTGTCAAACTCCTCTATATCCTTAGCTATTTTTCACAGAGTTTCAAGAAGCTTCTTCTTATATTTTATTTGGAATTAGTTGACTTTTCCCCATGTTTTCATGAATTTCATTATTGAAATATACTCATTGAGTTCCAGTTCGTGCTGAAGAGTAAACTAAATTCTGAAGTGTATTGATAAACAAGCAAATATGGTAATACCCAGTAACTTCTCTGATAGAAATTATATTCTCATAGGGGGGAAAAGAGAAGCACAATTTTACAACGGGAAGCAATTCATTGTGATGGGCTACGTGTTTGAGAATAGCAGAGGATTCTTAGGACTAAAGGATGAAAAACAAGGGTTCTTTATGGAGGTGACATTAGGGAAGGCTTGATATTGCAAAAACAGAGACTCTAGACAGAACCAGAGGGAATAGGGACCAGGGCAGGAATTGCTCTGGTACTGTTAAGGAATTTGAGCACCTTCCTAAGGGTAATCCAAGTCCAGAGAGATTTAGCATCTTGAGATTTGGTTGGATCAGGCCTCTCTACCAAAAAGTAGAAGAGTGGCAGGAGTAGGGGGAGGGAAACCAGTTAGAGGATGAGTATAATGAACCAGGTAAATGAAAACGGCAGCCTGTATAACAGGTCAGGGCCTACATGGCTAGAAGCAGATCCAGAAAATTTTAGGCAATGGATATGGATGAATTTGATGATTAAATTATAAACACCAATGCAAAGTGGGAGAAAAATCAAGGATGGATCCCATTGCCCAGGTTGCTACCAGGTATCCACAGCTTGGCACAATTCCCTGTATATTACAGATATTTAATAAATACCCACAAGTGAATGAATTTTCTTTGCTTTAGCACCTTGGCAACTGCGGTACCGTTTTCTGATTTGGGTAACACAGAGACTTGGGGGTGACTGGTGGTTTCAGTTTTAAAAATATATCTACCTCTGGATGCCTGTGAAACACACCTGACACTATCCAGATCATGTTAATCAGTTAAATGATGTGAAACTCAAGGAATATCAGAGGTGGAATTTTTCTATTTAAGATAAAAACAAAACAGAATTATTTCATATCATTGTGATCCATTTTGTGTCTGTCTCCACTCAAGTTTATTCTTAGTACTCAAGGCTCCCCAACACCTGACACTATCTTCTACACACTGATACTCAGGTGTTTGTTATTGAACTGACGTTTGCTTTTAAAATACAACAAATCTTTTCCCATTCATTCATTTATTCATTCATTATTGTGTGTGTGTGTGTGTGTGTGTGTGTGTGTGTGTGTCAGAGGACAACTTTCAAGAACTGGCCCTCTTTCCACTGTGTGGGTTCCAGGGATGAACTTAAAGTCACTCGGCTTAGTGATAACCATCTTTAGCCACTATGCCATCTTATCAGCGCAAGAGCCACTTTTTGAAAATGGTGCCTCTGACAGGGGAAAGAAATACTAAATAGCCTCAAGAACAGGTTTTAAAAAATAATATGTACTTTGGTTCTTTTTGTGGTCCTCATATGTTCATATTTTCTATGAGAAATAAAGGATGACAAAAAAATCACTCAGTTTTTCCAATTTGAAAACAATATCCCACTGTTTGATGTGAAGTAGGATATTCTAATGCTATCTGGTCAGTTAGCATTTGATCACATCAGTGGTTGATTTATTCATGCTGTTGTGGTATCATTGATAACGTCATTCAGCTCACTCCTGAAACATGAATAATATTTACTAATGTCTCAAGAAGGATGACCAGCCATGAATAGAAATCTGAAGTGAAGTAAGTTACAAAAACCCATTTTATAGTAAGGACATCCAATTTAAATCTTTACCATTTTTGAGAAATCAGTGAATATGAGGAAATACATAAACATACAATAATACGATTCTACACTTGCCAAACGTCTCAAATGAGTGAAATCACTAGTTCATCTCACCAGTGAGCCATTACAGGCTTGCTCTCATTACAGGTAACACAGAGCATACAGAACTCTTTATTCATGGGTATTATAATATCCTTTGAATATCTTTCCCTGTTGGTCTTCAATAAGTAGGTAAGAGGTGTGATTGTTATATTCTTGAACTAATGTTTTAGAGCAAGGTTTCATATAAATAGCTGAAGCATAGTTACACTGAAAATACAGCATACTAACATGGAAAATTCTAGTTGACACAATTGTGTGTCCAGTATGTCCACTGGGTGGCGCTGCTGTATTGATTTTAACCTTATAGCCTTTCGTTACAGTTCCTTTTATGTAAGTAATCAGAACTACAGTGATAAACATCGGACACAATGTTCTGGATTAATAAAAAATAGATTCTAAATTTATATGCTTTAAAGTACATAGTAAGAGTCCTGACTCCAGAAAAAAAAATAGTATTAAATTCAAAATAGTTGTCTGCATTTTATTTCTCTTTAATCATTCCAGACTTGTTAATCTGCTTGCCTCCTCAGCCATGTTCATCTTTATGAGAGGTTTTGGAAATTGAGCTATACATTTGAAATACTTTAGGCAGTATTTGTTTTAAGGACCATATAGTCTGAAGCTGTAAAATATTTAACCCTTGCTGTTTGTGATGACCTCTAAATAAATGAAAAGAAGAACAGATTTGACATTGTGCTCTAACGCCTTAGAATACTTTCCTTAATTTCACATGAAGAAATATTATTTTAATGTAGTTAATGTAGAGACCCTTCTGAATCATCAGTCAGATAGATTTGATATTGTGAAAATATTTGCTCAATATGATTATTAGTTAAAATTTTATATTCTGGTAAATTTTCAATATTGACTTTATGGTAGTCTGTGATGTTTACAGTGTTTCAAGGGAGCTGACAAGGATTCTGAGTAAAATGTTAAAATTAATGTATTCTGCCAGCTGTGGTGGTACTTGCCTTTCATTTCAGTACTCCACAGAAAGAGGCAAGCAGGTTTCTATGAGACTGAGGGCAGCCTGGTCTGCACAGTGAGTTCCAAACCAGCCAGCACTATACACTGAGTCTCTCTCTCTCTCTCTCTCTCTCTCTCTCTCTCTCTCTCTCTCAAAAAGGGGGGGGGATTCTGAAAGACTCTACCCTGCAGGGTATCAAAGCTGAGGCTGAGACTTACAGCTAAACTTTGGGCAGAGTGCAGGGAATCTTATGAAAGAAGGGGGAGGTAGAAAGATCTGGAAGGGTCAGGAGCTCCACAAGGAGAGAAAAACAGTCTGGGCCCAGGGGTCTTTTCTGAGACTGATTCTCCAACCAAGGACCATTCATGGAAATAACCTAGAACCCCTGCATAGATGTAGCCCGTGGCAGCTCAGTGTCCAAGTAGGTTCCCTAGTAATGGGAACAGGTACTCTCTCTGACATGAACTCAGTGGCCTGCTCTTTGATCACTTACCCCTGAGGGGGTTGTGCAGCCTTACAAGGCCACAGAGGAAGACAAAGAAGCCAATCCTGATGAGAACTGATGGACTAGGATCAGATGGAAGGGGAGGAGGTACTCCCCTATAAGTGGACTGGGAGAGGGGAATGGGAGGAGACAAGGGAGAGGGGGTGGGATTGGGAGGGAACGAGGGAGGGGGCTACAGCTGGGATACAAAGTGAATAAACTGTAATTAATAAAAAAATTAATTTAAAAAAATTCAAATTTAAAAAGAATAAAAATTAATATATTCCAATTTTAAAGCTAATTATGTCAGAAGTAGTTGCACATGCCCATAGCCATGAAGGTTTTATACACACAGAATAAGAGAAAGTCATAAACCAAAGTATTTTCCATGTTTATTGGTGGGAATATCAGATAGGTTACAGCAGAGCAAGAGAAGTCTGCTATGTGTCTCCATGTCATGACATTCTTAGCATTGGGGTTGGTGGAAGATAATGTTATGCTACATTAGTATATTCTAAAAGGTTTTATCTGATAGTTACAAAGATCTTAGGGCATGCACTGAAGTAGACAATGAATGGCTATTAAGGGGATTTAAGATAAACCAGGGTAATATGGCGCTGAATCTAAAATATTTCAGCTCTGCACAATCATGAAGTTCTAAGCTGGGTGTGGAGCTCACACATTCAGAATGAATTCTCATTCTAGCGCTTGGGAAGGTGAAGCAAGGAGCAGTGATAGTTTAAGGTCAACCTCTGGTTCCCAGCAAGTTGGAGGCCATTCTAAGCTGCATGAGATTATGTCTTAAAAATAAGTTAAAAAATGAAGAAGCTTCCAATCAGTTAAGCAACCTTATAGAGTCTTTAATTTGGTTGTGCTTTATTCTGGAAACTTTACAGGCTGGGAGTGGGGGTGGTGACTGAATCCTTTGATCTAATCACCTTAGTCTCCTGTGTTGTTCAGGTGACCCAATCTTCTTCCGCTGGCTCCTGGGTGCATAGCTATCTCACAATGATATTCTGTGCCTTTGAGGTGTTCTGTGTATGACTTTCTGCATTAGTTATTACTAACTTTCATTCTCTCATTTTTCTGGGTAGGCCTCAAACTTGCTATGCACCCGAGGATGACCTCTAGCTGCTGACAGACGTGACCTTCACCCAGCTCAGGATGTCTTGGTTGTGCAGGGCTGGAATATTTTATATTCAGAGCCAGATTTTTTTTTTTTGGTTTATCTTAAATACCTTCAGTAGGCATTCATTGCCCACCTCAGTTCATGACATAAATTGTGACATCCCTGTGACTGTCAGATAAAGCATTCCCTGTTCTAGACCACACTTTCACTCTAAGGAGAAAGAATGAAATTATGGACTCTCTCACTTTCTTCTTTTGTCTTAAACACGTAACAGCTTTAGTTATTTGTGGTTTGTATTTTCTTTCAGTTCAATTTGTTGGCAAGAATCCCTCCAAAGATTTTTTTCTGCAAGTATGTAAAACAAAGACATATAATAATAAATATTTATTCCACCCTAAAGGTTAATTTCCTTATGAAAGCCACTTTTTCTTTGGCTGAGGAATTCTTGACTTTTTTTTTTTTTTTTTTTTTTGGCTTTAGGAAATTGTCTCTATTTTTGTTTGTTTCATGTCATTTTTATTTATGTGTCTCTCTGTGTATATGCGAATGCCCATGGAAGCCAGAAGAGTATGCCAGCTGTCCTGGGGATGTAGTGAAAGGCAGCTGTGAGCTGCCTGACTGTGCTAGGAGCTGAACTGTGATCAACTTCAAGAGCAGCACATGCTCTTAGTGACCAAGCATCCTTCCAATCCCTACCTGAAGAATCTTAGTCACAGTAACTTTGATCCAGCTTCACAGCAATAAGCCTGCTATTCTACAAGTGTCCCTACCCTGACAACAAGTTACTTATTGAAAATTCTCTTCTCTGACCTAGCCACACAGTCGTTTCAGACATGAGGATCATTCACCCTTCTTACACTGTCATTTTAGTTTTGGCAGAAATCATAGTAACAAACCACACAGATGGAAGGCTAAGCTGAGATCTTCAAACTGACACTAACCAATCAGAAATGGCAAACATCACAAAGCGTTTGGCCAGCAAATATAGAGGCTGGCCGGGTTAGGCTGGACAGCCAGCAAGCGTCAAGTATCTGTGTTTCGTCCCCTTCCCAGCACTGGAATTAAAAGCATGCGCCACCACACCTGGCTTTTATGTGGAAGCCGCAGGGGGAACTCACATCCTCATGTTTTTGTGGTGAGTGTTTTAGCCGTGAGCTGTTTCCATAGCCCCATATAAAGAACTAAGGAACCTGTGCTCACCACAGCTGTTGGCCGAATCCCCCGCTTACTTTTGAAGCCCAGGTCATCTCACCATCCATTAACTTCTAGTAATTTCTTAAGGCCTTTGTTTCTCTCATTCTTACCTGCAAGGAACCAAATGGAAAAAAAAAAAAGTCATTGAGCTGAGAAACAGGCAGGACCAAGCACAGTGATGTGCCCCTGTCATACCAACACATGAGAAATGGAGGGAGGCTTGTGGCAAGTTCAAGGCTGTCCCATGGTGCATCGCTTTCTAGGTCGCCACAACATCTGCTATAGTCTACGTGGCCTGAATAACATTAGGCCACATCGTCCCACAACTAGAAGCCCCAACCCACAGTATCAGCTGATCTGACTCCTGAAAACTCTATAGATAAATCAATTTTCAGTTGTTTTTTTTTTTTTTAATCCTCTCATGAGTTTCTGGCAATCTTTGACATCTTTGACAATCTTTGACCTTTGTTGATAGATAAACCACCTCAATTTCTGCCCTCATCTTCTTATAGTTCAATGTGTCTGTGTCTAAATCTCCTCTTTTATAAAGACATCAATCATGTTAGATATGGACCATCCTATTGATGTCATTTTACCTTGTATAGGAAGACTAATTCCAAATATTATCACACGTTGGAGTTTAAAGTTTAGGACTCCAACATGTCTCTTGGAGGCAGACACAGTTCAACCCATAACCATGATTCACAAGCCAAGTCTTCTCGGGCTGAATCTCTAAATAGCCTGGTGGTTCAAGCCAGGACAAATGTACTGGCCTCCCTCAGAGCAAAATCACTAGATTTATCTCTCTCTCTTTAATTGAGTACTAATTACTTATTGACATGCTGGGCACATGTGAATCATTTTATGTTTCTTAGAAATAGCTCCTTAAAAACACTGTCTGGATATGTTCAAAGAGAACAAACAGAAATTAATTGAATTAGTGGCACTTCAATCCTTGCACAACAGAAATGGAGGCCCTTCCTAACTTACTTAATCAGCAGTGCCTGTGAATTATGAAGCTGTAAGCTGCACAGAGCACAGAAAAATACAAAGTTGGAACCAGCCTAACAGCTGAGAAACAATTTAAAAATATGTGCCCAAGTCTCAAAAATGCTGATAACATAAGAATTACCTTATGGTTGCACATGTTTAAGATGTACAGCCTGCTCTTAATCATTTTGGTTACAGAGTTACTTGCATGGCAGCATTAGGCTATTCTCACATGCTTCAGTTTTGTAGCACCATGCATTCATTGATGGAGGACCAGTATCCAAAGTTATGAACAGGTGGTTAAAAGCAAGGTCAAGGAGTGTCCTCAAGAGAATCTTAATAAGTAGAGATGCCAACAAAATGTATCTCTGTCATCTTACTTTGTACTCATCTTCCAGATCTCCAGACTTTTGCAGAACTCCTGCTGGAGCACATAAAGGTGTCTGAGGAGGGCTTCCCAAAGAATCTGGGAGACGAGCAAGCATGGAGGAGTGCCGCACTCCTGTTTAGATATTATTAAGGCAGGAAGGAACTTACTAGTATGACTTACCCTTAAGACCTCAAATAATCAAAATAAGAATAGCTGGACATGATGTCTGCCTTTAAAATATTCAATGAAATTTCTTAGGAAAAAAAGAGAATACTTCAAAGAGAACTGATCATCCTAAGGCTCCCTGTGAATGCATGCAGTGTTTAGGGGAGGGTGCAAAATCCCCAGAGCAGTTCATGAAGCTGCAGGACCAAGAGAGACACACACCCAGAAAAGCACTGCAGCAGGACTCTGGGAAAGGCAGGGCTGGAGTGAGACTTCTTTGAAAAGTAAACATCTCTCCAAGAAACTGAGCATTCTGATCTAATGGAGACCAACGTCAAGGAACCATCACAACTGAATAGAGCCACTGAAAACTAAAATGTCCTAATATTAACATCTTAAACCAACGTAGAGTTAGAAACCTCAGGCCATCAGTGTTGTCTTTAACATATACCTCAAGAGATGTATTAAGTAGAAAGGAAATTTGATGAAGGAAACCATGATCTTAGATGTAGAAATAACCTGAGTTCAAATCACATACCACGCCCTCTCATTATGTCATTTCATTGCCTGTCTCTGAAATGCAATTGACCTCATATGTAAAAGAGACTAACAGTGCTCTTGTTATGCCTGGAAATTATGAGTAACCTTTGGCACACAGTGGAGGCTCACTGCACTACTGGGTGAGTTATCATTTTACGTATTCCTCAGTCCCTTTTAGCCACTAGGGAATCTTACTTTATGTAACAAATGTACTCCTAATAGGTAGAAATTTGATTTCAAAATAGTCACATTCCTCTTTTAGAGGGATTGTTTTTAGGAGGTGGCTATAGCTCAGTAGTAGGCATGTGTTCAGCATGTCTCAGGCCTGGGTTAAATCCCAGTGCCATAATGACAAAAACAGATGGAAACAGGCTGGGCAGAGGAGGAGAAACGAGATTTTGAATGAAGTATAGCATACCTATTTGGACTAAAAATAAAAACAAAACTAGAAAGCCACAAGTAAATATTTAGAATGTTTGGTCTGGATAATTTCCTTAAATTGATTTGCTCAACACCAAAGACCCCTAGATTTCCTTCCTGACTGGAAATCTTCACAGTCAGACTTGAGTTTTTGAGAGGAACTTGTGCCTTTACTTTATTCTGAAGGGAACTTCAGAATTGCAGCTTGACTCTATGTGGTCTGACTAAACCATCTGAAGGCTGTAGCCAGTGGGTGAATCAGAGTCTTACACAAACTGAGCATCTGATGAGCTTAGCAGAACATTTGGGCTCAGGACCTGGGAAAGCCAGAATGATGATAAGCACATAGACACAGGATGGATTATTTGTAAAGACTCATTCTGGGGTCTGGAGGGATGGCTCCACGGTGAAGAGCACTTGTTGCTTTTCCAGAACAGTCAGTTTTGGTCCCCAGCGTCCACGTGGTGACTCAGTCATCTATAACTTAATTCACAGGGGAATCTGATGCCCTCTTCTGGCCTCTGCAGGCACTGAGCACACACATGGCACACATACCATGCAGGCAGACAAAACACTCCTGTACATTTAATCAATCAATCACTCAATCAGTCAACCAATCAATAACTATTGAAGATTCATTCTGAATAACTGCAAGCATTCCTGCTTTTACTCCTGTCCCCAACTCAACCCCAGTCACCCCTGTTTATATAAAATAGACTACAACAAGTAAAAATGCCGTTATCCAGAATGTTCTGTGCCCAGTCAAAGTCTGAAATAACCGTGCCTTAAATTGTGTGTTTGTAGACAGTACCTCCCTTCTTTGGCATTTTTAAATTAAAAAATAAATAGCCAGTACCTGCTTTATTTGTCATTTCTCCTCAGCGTGTCTTGCTGAGTACACACAAGCAGTTGGCAGTTAAGGAAAAAGTACCCTTTGCCTTGTATTTTCCACTAGGCTTGCAGTTTGGTTATTCCAATGCACAGCAACTTGAGCTGTGTCCTTGCTTTATCCTCACATGTTGGGTTTAGGGTCAGTAGACTGGGTTGGAGAACAGCCATGACCCAGTAGGGTTCTTACTGCTACAAAGTTCATGTATAATTCTATCCGTCCCAGAAGACAGGATCTTCAGTCATTTGCTTGGGTATCGTTTTTACACTGCTTCTTTCTTTGTTTTATGAATTCAGGATTCATGTCTGTGTGGCTCCTAAATTGATCACCAATAAGATAAAGATGGCTGCCCCCCTGCCAGTATGACTCTCCTTGAGCCTCATGAGTCCTGTTGAGGCCTATGACAGGTCTCATTTGGTAATGGGTAGCCCATCTTCAGCCTTAAAATACCTGCAGAAGAAAAAGACTAACTCTGAGGAGGGAGGGATGGTTCACACCCATTGCTCAGCATTTTAATCCAGTGATTTGCTTTAGGGCTTTCACTCTAAGACCCGGCTAGGGTTTTCACACCGAGAGACATTTTGAACATTAAGTACATTTTGAAGGTTAAGAACAACTGAAGGATGCAAACTCTCAGAGCCTGGAGTTCTGCTCAGTTATATTTGAGACAGAAACACCTCATGCTCCATGTCTGGAATCAGTGAGAAGCTGACTGCATCAGAACTGGCCCTCATTGGTGAGTGGCCTCTATTGCAAGGGGACTTTGTCTTAGCCAGAAGAGAATGACAAGGCCATGGCCTCCGATGAGTCTCCATGGAACAGAAAACCTGAGTCACACTGTGGGAGGAAGTGGCCAGTCAATGGCCCTCTCCCTTCTGTGTACCATTCTGCACTTTTAGAAAAGGGGGAATTTTGCTGGCTTTTTTATGAAACAAGGTAATGGAAGACAAAGCTAGCATTGAAAGCTGTAAACTTGGAGGTAGAACCTAATATTCTCAAGTAATGTGTGATATTAACAACAACAACAAAAAACCACGATTCAGTTAGAAAGGTCAATTTCTACCATTTCTGAAAATAGTAGTAGTAATTTTTTCCTTAAAACACTGAAGATATCATTAATGGGAAGGAACTGTGTTTTCCTATTTTCATCTAAGAAAGAGTTACTTCTACTTAATCAAAATGATAGCATGGTTATTTTTATTCAGGATCCATAGAGCCAGCTACTGGAAGACAAAGAACAAGAATTTTTATTTCTCAGAACATTTCATTCCTTTAATAGCTTTTCTCTGTGAGAAACTGCCCAGTGCTTGTTTTCAGGTTCCTGCAGCCCAGGGAGATACCTCACATGCAGTGATGAGCTTCCAGCTTCCTCACGATGCGCTGTCCATAGGCCCTTCTATTTTTTATTGTACTAATAATCCTGTTTGAATGTTGTCTTTATTTTACCAGTGAGGCAAACTGGGACACACAGAAATTGAGGAATCCTGATAATAATAAACTTAACTTGAAAGTACAGAAGTGAAAAGAGCTATCGCCAGTTAGTCCGACTAGAGACCTAACCCACTCATTGCCAAAGACCTCTCTGAGGTCCTCATCCCTCCTTTGAGGTATTGCAGTAATTTATGAAAGATGTGCAAGATGGGGGGGGGAGCTTTGGTTGCTGTTTCTCAGCTGGCTTCTCCATAGTCTTAGCAGTTAAGGAAAGAAGGTTGGCATTTTAGACACCAGGTTTACACTCAAAGATCTACCCTTCCCCTGCAAATGTCTAACCAATGGTTCTGAGATTGTACAACTGAACTTTCTACTGAGATGTTTGGTTCAAAAATCCATACCATATGATTTATTTTTGCATCCTTCCAGTGCTTAGCACAAGATACAAAAGAGAAATCACTATTTGTTAGCTTATTTTTTTAATTTTTTATTAATATACTTTATTCACTTTGTATCCCCCCTGTACTCCCTCCCTCTTCCCCTCCCTTCCTCTCCCTTCTCCATGCATGCTCCTCTCCAAGTCCACTGATAGGGGAGGTCTTCTTTTCCTTCCTTCTGATCCTAGTCTATTAGGTCTCATCAGGAGTGGTTGCATTGTCTTCTGCTGTGGCCTGGTAAGGCTGCTCCCCACTCAGGGGGAGGTGATCAAAGAGCAGGTCAATCAGTTCATGTCAGAAACAGTCCTTGTTCCCATTACTATGGAACTCACTTGGACACTGAACTGCCCTAGGCTACCTCTGTGCAGGGGGTTCTAGGTTATCTCCATGTATGGTACTTGGAGTATCAGTCTCAGGAACGACCCCTGTGCTCAGATTTTTTGGTTCTGTTGCTCTTCTTGTGGAGCTCCTGTCCTCTCCAGATCTTACTATTTCCCACTTTTTTCATAAGATTCCCTGCACTCTGTCCAAAGTTTGGCCATAAGTCTCAGCATCTGCTTTGGTACCCTGCAGGTCAGAGCCTTTCAGAGGCCCTCTGTGTCAAGCTCCTGACTTCTTCCCTGTTTTCTCCTTCTTCTGATGTCCATCCTCTTTGCCTTTCTGAATGGGGATTGAGCATTTTAGCCAGAGTCCTCCCTCTTGATTAGTTTTTTTAGGTGTACAGCTTTTAGTAGGTTTATCCTTTGTTATATGTCTATATGAGTGAGTATATACCATGTGTCTTATTAATTCTAGAATTTCAGAGGTAGGATATTAAGGGGAACAACTGGCCATCTTCCTGACTGTATATCTCTGTCATGGATTATTTTTTTTTCTGTAAGCAGCCAAGCAAGTAATTACCAACCTAAGCAGGTATTGTAATAATTTGGAATTTAATCATTGTTTTGTATAGTTAGGTGTCTTTGTAGCTATGTTCAAGCGTGTCTTATCACTCTGCCACTCCAAATGAAGTGATAGACACTACAACCTTAAGGCAAAACAATCCCAGTAGGCAAGGCTTGGCCACTAGTACCAAGTTTATCAATTAATAGTGAAAATCAGAGAAAGGAGATTTAATATGGTTGTATTGGGGAAAAAACATTGTATTGGCTTTAAACAGAGGAAAACTTGGGGTGGAGGTCAACACATTTGCATAATTAATTAGTACTAGTCAAGGTATGACCAGTACCTTGAAGGGACAGTCTGGCTCCCACAAGATAATTTCTTCTCCACCATGCAGGCTTTCTTTCATGAGTAATGACCCTTGTTTGCATTTCTAGAGCTCCAAGATGACTGAAGAGGAAAGATTAAAACTTGGGGAGAGGCATGCATGAAGGAGGGATGAGTGGAGGGTGGGACCAGGAGGGGAGGAGGGAGGGGCTTATGGGGTGATAGAAAGTGAATAAAGTATAATTAATAAAATAAAATAAATAATTATTTTATCTCTGTACATTCAAGGAAAATATAGCAGAAACATCAAGTTAAGAGTGTTTTCAGTTACCCTGTGGGCCGGTCCACATGAGGAGTCAATACCTTTTTTTTTTTTTTTTTGGCTTTTTAAAATTAGTTCTCTGTACAATGTATTTTGATCATATTTGCTCCCCTCTTCTGACTCCCTCAAGATGCACCAAAATTTTAAAACCTGCCCAACTTTGTGTCCTCTTTTTCTCCCCATCAAGTCCAATTTGAGTTGAGCATATATTTTTGGATGTGTGACCTTCCAGGGTAGTGTCATTGATTTACCAGGAACCATATTCTTAAAGAAAACTGACTCTCTTGTATGGCCTCAGTCCCCTGTTGTGTCTGGAAAATACTGTTTCTTTGTAGTCATCTACCACCCCTGGCTCTTGATAATATTTCCATTTCCTCATCCATGCTTTAAAAAGTATTTTTTTTCAATCAAAATAGCTTCTAGGTGTCTGTAAATTTTTTTCACTCAAAATAGCTTCTATGTGTCTGTTTCAAAATAAGTGATATACTTCATACACAATCCTGTTTTTTCTCCAGTTCTTATACTGTGCCTAGCATAGTAACTCTTCATCAAAAAACAATTGTCAACCAATTACAAAAAATAATTAAAACTACAAACCTGTCCTAGTTAACAGTACTTGAAGTGCGGACATATTTCTCTTCCAGACAAACAGACCAAGTCTCCAAGAAAAGACAATGTTGGTGATGTTATTGGAAAAGGATAATCTCAGTGTCCCACAAAGAATCACAGAAACAAGGCTAAAGTAACCAAGTAAGGTAATTCCTTTTTAGAAAAAGGGTACATCAGAGCCCAAATCAGGTTAATGAACATACATATTTCTCCTACAAAGGGGCAACTTTTAGAGATACTCCTATATGTCTAAAATTTCTTGAAACAACTCATTTTTTTCATCAGGGTTTATTAACCATCCAAAGCAGTATAAAGCTTGTTAAGTAGGACTTTTTTTTTTTTATTTTGAGACACCTGTTTACCTTTGAAGTAGGTTATGTTAGTAACTGAAGTATTTTACCTAAACAGTTTTATCTTTCTTTAAAACTGAAAAGAGAGCTATGAATAATTGTCCCCCAAAAGGTCAAGCAAGATGGCTCACCAGAAACACTTGCCATGCATACCCGAATACCCATGTTCAATCCTGGGTGCTGACCCCTTTAGGGGGACAATTATTTATCTTTGTGTTTTTAGTTTTAGAGAAAGATAAAATAGTAGGTAAAAATACTTCAGTGACTAACATTCCTATCTCAAAGATAAGCAGGTAGCTTAAAAGAAAAAAAAAAAAAAAAAGGAACCAGAGTAGAAGAGAGAAAAAATAAAAAATTTGACTCCTAAATGTTGTCCTCTGACCTCCAAACAAGCACTATGGTGTAGACATTCACACTCACACACACACATACACACTCTCAAACACATACACACAATACATACACAATCACACAGATACACATATGCACAAACACATACAGATACATATATACACAGAGACAGACACATACACGCACTATATATATATATATATACATACAAACATACATACACACATGCACATACACAAACACATACACACATGCACATACACACACAGACACATTCACATGTATGCACACACTTACACAGGCACACATATTCACATAGACACACATACTCACACAGACACACACACTCATGCAGACACACATATACCCTCTCACATAATACACTCAACAAACACACATGTACACATATGTACACAAACACACAGACACACATATACTTTCACACACACACTCACACACATATACACACATACACTGCCACACACAAAACCAAATATTCTACAAAATTAACCAAAATATAATGACTACATTAAGTAGACATATTTTAAGATAGTGTCTTCTTGCATTCTGTGGCCAATATTTTGGCTGTATGTCCTGAGGCAACCTTATTCTCCTCTCTGAAACTTGGCAAAGATCTCCAGAGCTCATATTATTACATTATGGATTATTACATTCTTCTACACCTCACTGAAAAGGATTACTGTGGAAAACCATGGCCTAAATTGGAGCAAATTCTAAACTTAGTTGTGGAAATTTCTTAATGTTGGGCTCTAGGGAATGTTGCTGTTTGAGCATCACTCTATATGTCTGTAGTGTGTTCATATCTGAGCTGCTGTGATTTCTCTGAAGTGTTTATCAAGTAGTCCAGATTTTGCTTACAGACTTTGGGAAAGGCACAGTGTTTATTCTCAGTGGCCAGAAATAGGAAGAAAGGTTAAAGGTTTGAAGAATCTTAGACAGATATCAGAAAATGGATCATCTAGTCCAGTTTACAGACACATAACAAAAACTCAAAGATAAAGAAAGATAAAGAAAATTTAACAAGTATACTGTAGTTTTCAACTATAACAGTGCTTTTCTCTCTGCGGTCACCTCCATTTCTACCAGACAATTTGTTTACAGAATGAGTATTCAATACTCTTATCTATAGGGAGTGGGTTTCAAGACCTTCTGGTGAATTCCCAAAATTCCAAATAATTCCAAATCTTTATATGCTGTTTTTTCCTATCTATGCCTAAATTCAATTTATAAATTTGGAATAGTAAGAGTTTAATATCAGTAAATAATAATAAAATGCAACTTTTTTTTTTACACATTCTTAAGTTAAAGCCTCCTGAAGTTAGAAAGCCAGGCCAAGAACTTGCTGTCAGCTCTTATGGTGGGGTGACAGTTTCCTTTTCTTTTACTACTTTATGTCTTCTCTACCTATTTATTTGAAAAGGAAAATTTAGTAATTTTTAAAAAGTGGTGGATAGGGCTGGAGAGATGGCTCAACGGTTAAGAGTACTTGCTGAATTTCTGGAGGACTTGGGTTCAATTTCCAGCACCCACATGGTGGCTTACAACCATTCATAAGTCCAGTTTTAAGGGATCTAAAGCCTTCTGGGCTCTGTGGACACTGCGTACATGTGGCATACAGACATATATGAAGTCAAAACACCAATATACAGAAAATAAACAGGTAAATGCACTTGCTTGATACTAGAAACCTGAGTTTGAGCTCCAGAATCCACATGGTAGGAGAGAATTAGCTCCTATAAACTGTCCTCTGACCTCTACACACACACACACACACATTCTGAAACATAATGAGGCAGTCGATATCAGCCAAAGATTTTTGTCTCTGGATGTAGAGTCAGAGTAGAGCACTGTATAATGAAATTCTTAAAAATAACAAGGCAGTATGTGGGCTAAAATGGTTTTAAGTTTTAAATTATTGTGCTTAAGAGATCTATGAAACAAAAATGCCTTTAACCTGTAAGCCCCACCTGCCTGCGGACAGATAACTTCCTGGAATGCTGGGAGCTGTTGTTCATGAAAGATAACAAGCCACGTGTTTTCACTTCTGTAAACAAGGTTGGTTGCCCCAAGTGCACAGAATGTGCTTGATCACAGGCAGGGAGGTACACAGGCAGGAATTACATCAGGATGTATGGTTGTCCCCCGTTTGGACAAGGGCAGGAAGTGCATACATAGCCTTGTGGGCTTTGCCTTTATAAGCATTTGACTAACATAATTTATGGCTTTTCTCTGGGAATTCTGAATAAGGACCTGGTCAGTGTCTATAATACTGTCCTAGACAGTATTATATAAAGTTTGCTTCATATCTGGCTCAAAAATTGTGGTAGTTGACCTATTCTCACCTGGTGGGATTAACAGCAGTCAATGTCAGCAAAAGATTTTTGTCACTGTATAATCACCTTCAAAAGACACAGGGAGAGACAACTTCCATCTAGCCACCTGGGAAGCTCATGTGGTCGTTAGTGTTCAAGCCTCTGGGGACAGATGGCCCAGTGTGCATCTGACACCCGAAAAAATGAGGAAGACAATAGTTCTGACTTGTAAGAATATTTTAAGAGGTAAACAAATTGTATCATGTATTTGCTTAACGCAAGGCCTCACCGGCAGTAATCATTTTTATAAATCATAGCTGTTATTTTGTGAGTCAGTCTGTTAAACTGGCTCATTGATGGGATGGGTCATGCACACGTCACATCTCCCACCCCTACGGACACACGTGTATATGGATCAACTGACAAAAGCTTCAGATAGTATGGTCATAGGTAAAGCGGAGTTCATTTCTTTGGCCTTCCAAACCTGTAGTTAGCCCAGGAATGCATCTGGCTTTCCCTCTGTTGGAGACCACTGATTCTCCACCACTGCTATGGCTCTTTAAAAGCTCCCCTTTCCACCTTTCCCTTAAAATCTATTTCTTTCTTTATCCAGGTTCACTAAGAGAACCACCTATTTTCTGTTTTCATCTTTAAATATGAGATTCCTTTCCTGAGGCAGGGCTACTCAAGCAAATGCTCACATACACAAACACACACACAAAATAACAACAACAACAACAAAACATTTCTACCAGCTGATAGAGTTAGTTGCCTCCGGCAATAAGCTAGTAGCCAACTTTTTGGTACACTTTTATGCTTTTGTTTATTTCCTACAATACTTTACTTGCTTAAGGTACTTTAATAATCAAAATATCGTTGAAAATGTTTGTTTTCCCCAAAGTATTATTTGAAAAGACAAATTATGCCAGTTAATTTTAAATGGAAAATGTAAATTAAAAGCAAGTGTCTGTTTTCCTTCTGACACTCTTCCCAGATTACAAATGCCAGTTTTAAATGCCAAAATTAAGTGGTAAAAGTATAAAGGTCATCTTCTCCAAATGACCTGTCTAACGAAGCTTGAACACAGGCCTTCTCCCTGTTCCTAACATGGTTCCATCAGCTCTGTTAAGAATCTGCGTGTCAGTCTTACCAGTAAGATGGTTGTTCTGTATTGAACTAAACGGTAATTCCCATTTATTTAGAATAACAGTGAATACGTCCTGAAATTAGCCCAGCCCTCTTTGTTTCAGTGTCAAAGCCTTGTTTGAGTGTGAGAAATATGTAAAACATCTACATTAGCACATCTACATTTTTGACCTTTGGACTTCACATAAATTAAAGAAAAATAATGAAGATATGCTAGATATTTATAATAAGATAGTATATACTTTTATGATCCTATCCCCTCACTCATAAAGGGTTGGTTTCCCTTTCTCAGAATAGACATTTTGAAACCTTCTGTGGCACCACAGACCTAGCTGGTATAGACAATGATGGCTAAACAAGAAAGTCCACAGACTGTGAGAACAGCAAATGACTTGCTCTCTGTTGTTACCTCATTAAACTCTTCTGCATACTATTTTCTACCTAACCCTAAACTCAAAGAATTTCACTTGAGTGACATTTCTTATCATCATAGCCATTTTAGGACCACCTTTGATTATAAGTAAGTGTTTTAGAGTGGAAGTTAGATCAGAATAACAGATCTAACCTTTGCTCTGTGAAAATATAAGAGAAAAATCAGGAAAATCAGCTTTTGTGGCCCTTGAAATCCTATATTGGTTTCTCTAATTATGAAACCCTAAAGCTCCACATTGTTGAGAAGTTCCTTTGTGTGCATACTAACAACAGGTTTTTGAGACTGATCGTCAGGTGAGAGAATATAAAATTAATATAAGATTTGTTGTATGAGAATAAACTTCTACTAGCAACAAAGGCATAATTCACTCATTCTAAAGGAACATCTCTGTAAATACATTGTGTGCTTGGGTTTGTGAACAATTAATTTTATGCAGCTCCTGGCAAGCATCGTACAGTGTTTTAGTGAGACAGCTTAGAGATGCACTGAGCCAGAAGATAATGGAATTACATAGTCAGAATTTTATATCAGGGAGAAGCCTAAAAAAAAAAAAAAAAAAAAAAAAGATCAATTAGCCCAACAATAGAATCTCAGACTTTGAAAAATCAGATTCAGAAAGATAAACCTTTTAAAGATCATATTACTTCATGTCACAGTTGTTAAAGAAAACAATGATATTTGTTAAAGGAAATGTTTTTTAGGACCATGAGAATAGATGTAAGAATGGTTGCAGTCGGTGAGTACTTGCAGTTGGGGACAGTGGGCTTAACTCTGAATACAGTATAGATAAGCGGGGATTTATAGTAAGGAGTAGGGTGGAGGAGGGGTGGAAACTCAAGGATTATGGGATATTCTGAGTAAAACAAAGAAAATGGAATCTCGACAAACAGTCCAGGGTGATTGGATGGTACTCTGGGGACGGTGAAGGATGAAAACCTAGTCCGATTTCAAAGACAGGATTTCTGGCTGAAATGGCTTAGCAGGGTTCTTCTGGTAAAGGTGGATTTTACAGGAAGCACATGGATAAACCTGGTGGAAGATGTTCGGAATGACTAAAGTTTGGCTGAGCAAAGACTCTGACATTGTCAAAACTGCTTTTGACTTCAAAGCAACAATGATGATATATTCACATGGCATTTAAGGGACACAAAGCTTGAGAGCAAAGATGGTATGAGGCAAGACCTATGTTTTTATTTTACCATCTAACTAGAGAGTCTTACATTCTGTGTATTTCATAGCTTTAAATTTTTAGTAAAGAAAACACGAGGTAAAAATTAAGTAGAATAAAATTTGAGTACGTTATTTTAAGTACTGAGTTACATAAACGCCCCTACCTAGAGACTTGAAAGAGTCTTTATAGGGAAAGTAGCTACAAGAATTGACCACACTAAGAAATGCATGAAGAACATTCTAGAAAAGATAACCGATGGGACAAAGGCACAGGGGACTTCGTGTATGGGAATAAACAGGGAAAAGGCGAGAAGTAGCAAGCATCTTGCTAGACAGCAGCAGGATCCTGTAGGCGCATTAGCAGGCACTTGCCCTTTAACCTATAGAAACAATGAAGTGGGGAGCGCAAAGGACTTTTGAATCTGAAAATATTTTGTGAATTTACTTGATATTCTGGTTCCAAAGTGCAAGAAAAGTGAATAAAAGAGTCCAAGTGAGCGGCACTTCCGAGTCTTGAGCAGAAGTCAGGCTAGAAGCTTTCAACATCTGAGTGACAGTGAGGGGCAGATTTTAAGAGGACATAGACCTATCAGGGATGAGGAGAGTATGACTCACTTTTCTTGATAACTAAATACCCAACAGGAAACAACTTAAGGAGACAGAGTAATCCCCCCCCCCTTGGCCTATATAGTCTGAGGTTATACAGCTTATTTAAGAAATGAAGATATGGAGGCCTGCAGCTCCATGGTGCTAAGATTGTGGCAGCTGAGAAAGGCCTGGTATCAGGTGTCCTCATAGTAGCATGAGTGAACAGCAAGGTCTATCTCTCATCTTGGAGACACGGGCACCAGAGAGCAGAAAGGAAGTAGGAACCAGCAGTGAAACTTAAACACACATTTCTAACCCACTTCCTCTAGCAAGGTTCCACTCTCGCTCTCTCCTTTTTAATGAGTTTTTTGTTATTTATTTATTTTTTTTACACTTTATTCACTTTGTATTCCAGTTGTAGCCCCCTCCCTTGTCTCCTCCCAGTCCCACCCTCCCTCCCTCTTCTCCTCCTATGCCCCTCCCCTAGTCCACTGATAGGGGAGATCCTCCAAGAACCACTCATGGAGATAACCTAGATGCTCTTTCTCCAAATTGGTTCCCTAGTAATGGGAGCAGGGGCTTTCTCTGACATGAACTCAGTGGCCTGCTTTTTGATCACCTCTCCTTGGAGGGGGAAGCCTTACCAGGCCACAGAGGAAGACAATGCAGCCAGTCCTGATGAGACCTGATAGGCTAGGGTCAGATAGTAGGCTCCAGTCTCTTAAGGGACCCCAGCCTTCTAAAATAGCACCAGCAACTGGGGTCTGAATCTTCAGATGGCCTGTTAAAATATTACATGTGAGCCTAAAGTTTGTGACAGAGTAAGGTACAGGTGTTATATATGGAAGTCTCCAAGCCTTTAAAATAATGTGTGAAGGCAGGTGTGGTGGCACACACCTGTAATCCCAGCACTCGGCAAGGCAGAGACAGGCAGATCTATGAGTTTGAGGTCTGGTCTACAAAGCGAGTCCAGAACAGCCAAGGCTACACAGAGAAACCCTGTTTCAAACAAAACAAAACAAAACAAACAAGCAAAAGAAACAGAAAGTAGTCAGTGAGTTAAAAAAAAATAAAAATATATATAACAATGAATATATAATAATGAATATTGACCCTACTAAAAAGCCCACAAAACCCAGATTTAGCTGGTATCAGAGGGGGATAAGCAACAGTGTTCCTAACTATGCTGACTCAGAGTTTAATTCCGTGAGCCAGTCACCAGCGACGCGAACTGCTGCAGAGAGATGTAGCTGGTAAAATGTGGGAAGCACCTGTGGAGTTACTGACAGAATCATGTGATCATTTTTCCCAGAAGCAGACCCGTGATGTTGCATATAGCTTGTGAAAGGGAGTGACAAATGAGTAGCGCCAGGGCTCTTCTCTCTCATATTGCCAAATGTGAGCTAGCCTGAGTGTCCCTATTCTCTCCACAGTACCAAAAACATATTTACAAGTTCGTTTGTCCTACCGACGTTTGTTTAAAAACAGAGAACTCTTGTCGATAACCTCTGTGCACAGGGCCAGTTCTGTCTTGGATCTAAAACTGTGAGTTCTACGGTATCTGTTACTAGGAAAGAAAATGAGCTGAAGGGAGGAGTTAGAGACACCGTGTGCCTTTAAATGCATCTGATTTCTATAGAAAACCTTAATACATTTTCTAGATTTATGCTAAATAAATGATATTCAGTTATGAGAGTAATCAGAAAACACAAAAGATCACTTTGAGGAATTCAAGTTACAGTGACAAACTAAAGCCTTCCCTTCAGAAAATACACCGACAATGATAACCAAAAAATTTAGAAGAAAACCCTACGTTTAATGAATTGAAATCCAAGGAAGCCACGCAAAAGTATTCCAGTCAGTTCTGTAAAGTGACGGGAAATCACTGTGCAGTGTCCAACAGTGCGTGCAGAATGGCGTCCACAGACACCACTGGGAAGTTACAAATAGATGTAAGCAGAGAGAATGAATATTCTGTTAATTAAAATAACATTAGAGGAGTCGTGTGGGCTGGAATACATCTAAAAAGCAAGAGGAAGAAATAAGTGTGTGGATCTGTGTCCCAAAAGACTTATAGGGGATTCTCAGCAGCCTCCCGTTTGTAGCCCTCAACTGTAACGTGTGATCCAGGGACCTGGACCACACAAGTCCATTCCAAAGGCCAGAGTGTATAATAACCATTATATTTGACACTTCCCACTGTATAAATTTATTTACAAAGTAAAAAGCAGGGTCCTGCATCATCCTGGGATTCCATAACTCAATGACCCAAGAGGGCTGACAAGATGACAGAAAGCATTAGGGAGATGGAACAGGCCAGGGCTGGGGAGTGTTTCTACCCAGACCAAGTCCCACATAAGGAAGAGGTGGCGAATAAGGCCATAAGCAGAGACTGTTGTTAGATTTTCATTGACCTGGCCCTCTTCATAGAGGAACTGCCTGGAGGTAAGGCAGAGGGGATCCTGAGACAGTCAGTTTCAGTATGAAACATAATACTTTTTCACTCATCATAGAGCAAAGAAAGAAAAGTGATAATGTTAGAAGAACAAAGAAACTACAAAGAAGAGCTCTGAGTCAACAGCTCCATTGACCTGAGATAATGCTTCCATTTGGTCCTTCCTCTCCCTCTTAGGGGCCTCGTCCCCTACACTTTATTTCTACAAATAACAGATTTCCTCCTCAAAAAAAGTTATAAAAAGCAAAGAGAATATGCATAATTACTATAGAGATAAAAAATAGAGGGATAATGGGTACTCTCTCCTCAAGAAAGCAGAGTCCATAAAAATTCAATTTGCATGTGGTGCTGCAGATGTGAGCTAAAAATAAGAATAAAGACAATGAAAACTGGGCTTGCAGAGATTCAAGGAAAGAAAAATGAAAGGGAAAATAAGACCTCATTCCTCAAGAAGTTGAAAAAAATCTCCACAACGAATCTGAGTCACTTAAAAATATGATTATTGGTAGGAAGAGCATGCCAGATACAATACTGACTCACAGAACAAGAAAGAATAAAAGGAATGGTAATTGGGAAGATTATTTTGAAGATTACATTATGACATCCAATATGAATGATAACAAGAAGAAAAGAGCAATAGAAAATAAGATAAAATAGACTGGGTGAATTAATTTACATATATGATAAATTTGAATATGTACATATACGTATTTGTGCGTATAGATACTTGACTGTATGCGCAAATTCCTTAATGATAATTGTTCTCAAAATTTTTCCAAAGAAAACAAAATACAAGATAGCAACGGTGAAGTGACTAAGCTTGAAAAGAAGGAAAGACAAAGCAGGAGAAATTCAGACTTAACAGTGAAATCCGGAACATGAGCTGTATGTAGGGCCATTGATAAAATTATCCATATCCTGAACTGATTGGAGGAGCCCATGAATAGCAAAGAGTGACATGGCCCAACCCAATCACATGTCACTAATTGACAGAACTAGTGCAGACACACAGAAGAATGTGGTTTGACACTCTGGAAAGCAATCTGGCGCTTTCTCAGACTACTAGGAATAGTGCTTCCTCAAGATCCAGCTATACCACTCCTAGGCATATACCCAAAAGAGTCTCAAGTACACAATAAGGTCATTTGCTCAACTTTGTAGCAGCTTTATTTGTAATAGCCAGAAGCTGGAAACAGCCCAGATGCCCCTCAGTGGAGGAATGGATGCACAAATTGTGGTATATCTACACAATGGAATATTATTCAGCTATAAAAAAACAAGGAAATCATGAAATTTGCAGGTAAATGGTGGGATCTGGAAAAGATCATCCTGAGTGAGCTATCCCAGAAGCAGAAACATGCACATGGTTTATACTCACTCATATAGACATATAATACAGGATAAACCTACTAAAATCTGTACACCTAAAGAAACTAATCAAAAGAGAGGACTCTTGCTAAAATTCTCAATTCCTATCCAGAAAGGCAAAGAGTATGGACATCAGAAGAAGGAGAAAAGAGGGAACAAGTCAGGAGCCTGACACAGAGGACCTCTGAAAGGTTCTGCCCTGCAGACTATCAATGCAGATTCTGAGACTTATAGGCAACATTTAGGCAGAGTGCAGGGAATCTTATGAAAGAAGTGGGAAACAGTAAGATCTGGAGAGGACAGGAACTCCACAAGGAGAACAACAGAACCAAAAAATCTGAGCACAGGGGTCTTTCCTGAGACTGATACTCCAACCAAGGACTATGTATGGAGATAACCTAAGACCCCTGCACAGATGTAGCCCATGGCAGTTCAGTATCCAAGTGGGTTCCATTGTAATAGGAACAGGGACTGTCTCTAACATGAACTGATTGGCCTGCTCTTTAATTACCTCCCCCTGAAGGGGAAGCAGCATTACCAGGCCACCGAAGAGGACAAGGCAGCCACTCCTGATGAGACCTAATAGACTAGGATCAGAAGGAAGGAAAAGAAGACCTCCCCTATCAGTGGACTTGGGGAGAGGCATGAATGCAGAGGGTGGAGGAAGGGAGGGATTGGGACGGGAGGAGGGAGGGAACCACAGGGGGGATACAAAGTGAATAAAGTGTAATTAATAAAGAATTAAAACAAAAAGAATGTGGTTTGACTGTCAGTCAAAGTGAGCCAAGACCTGCAAACAACCTGCATGTGGAGCGCTTTCCCCAACTCTGAGGTATGATTTCTGACATGACCCAGTTCTCCAATAAACTAGATGTGCAGCAATTCAACTCGATTCTGCCAATATCAAGAAAACCCCAGCATCAATCCTTACAAGTTAAAGAGTCTAGACATGTAAAACTATCTCTACTTCAAATTCCAGTTGTACATTCTAGACCACCAGTTCTTCTGATCAACCAGCTATAAATTAGGAGTTCCCAAAAGCTCTGTCTTCATGCTTAACACTCTGTTAAGACGGCCTACAGAACTAGATTTACCTTACCAGTTTGCTACAAAGGAATTCAAGCACAAAAACTTGTACACAAGGAATTGGGATGTACCCCCTTCTGACATATGGGCACATTTGCCAAGCCAGATCTCTGGACTGCATTTTCAGCAAGTTTTATAAACCTAAGCTAAGGCCTCTTGTCCCACTTCATTTCTTGGGAATGGATTAATGAAGCTGAAAGTTCCAGTCTTCAAATTGCTTGTCCTTTTGGGTAACCAGCCCTGCCTTAAGGGTTTCTAGGAACCATCTATCGCCTCATTAGTGTAAGCTCAGCTGTGATTCCCAAGATGGTTTATTTTTGGATGGCAAAGGCATATTCTATACTGAAGGAAATCCAAGGGTATGGGCACTCTGTGCCAGGAGTTATGGAAAAAAAACAGTTTTTAAATTTAAATTATTATCCTCATCAACCCATAAATAAGTTCATTGGCAAAAACTGAGAAATTTTATTGACCTTAGCTACTTAAGTTAATCTTTAGCTCAACATTAAGCTGTATAGCAATGAGCAATAAGCACTAAGAACACAGGCTTGAATATTCTATGGGGCAACTAACTGCTTTCTGATTATATTTGAGACCTTCCCCACAGGCAGAAATTTCATACCTGATACTGTATAATTCTAATCAAAGCCCCATGGTTGTGTGGCAGGTCCTAGGGTACTACAAGCTATTGCTATTTTGCTCATTGATCATTTGTGTTTATACACATAGACCCAGGCTACTCTCGACACGTTGTTGGGAGAAGCTTCTTTTTACAGTGGGCAGTCATTAGTACAAAGACACATAATTTTGGTTAAAATGTTGTGAGTAAGAGATTGAGTGCTCCGCCCTAAATGGGATATTTTCATCAACCTAGACCACTTACCCCACCAAGGATCAGAGAATATCCTAGAAAAGGAGATCAAGAGAAGAGCCTAAAGATGTAGAGGAGAGCTGTGAAATGCTGTCCTCTGGGCATGACATGACTGTTGTACTCATAATGCACAGCAGCTCTGTGCACTAGGTTAGCCCAGCTCAAATTCCTGCATAGGTGGGGTGGAAGATCTCCAGCTACCACCTTATCCCGGGGAGCTATTGACAATAGGTAGTTACAAGGATGTAGCCACTGGTAGAATTCCCATGCTCCAGGGGACACCCCTAAACCTATGCACAGAAAGAAGAAGACATGAAGTTGGGAGGAGGAAGTGCTGGAGGAACATGGAGAATGTTGAAGGACAGAAGTTGCAGGAGGACAATATCACATTGGATTGTATACATGTATGAAAGTCTCCAGAATATAGAACATTTGCAATAAATAAGAAGTGTGCTCCAAAGAGCACTAGAAATCTCAGCATGTACCAACAACAAAGACACAGAAGCAAATGAGAAATAAACATCTCCAGGTAAGAAACACTTGCCAGTTTACATATTTTAAAGTGACCCATACTCAGCATACATACTCTTATAACTCAACCCCAACGAGGTAAGCAGTTGAAATGTCAAATGCACAAGACATCGGGAACACGTGTCCCTGAAGATGACATTAGATAACGTCTTCACATTATTAGTCACTAGGGCAATATAATAGGATGTGGCTACACAGATGGCTGTAATCAAAAAGGCAAGATGAAGCATCGGTGAGGAATCGGTGCACAGCGAACCCACGTGCTCTGCTGGAGAAATTTTAAATGCTGGAAACACTTTGCAAAACGGGCAGCTTCCTAAAATTTAATTCTACCATATGACCTAGCAACAACACCCTTAGAAATCTGCAGGTAAATGGTGGGACCTGGAAAGGATCATCTTGAGTGAGTTGTCCCAGAAGCAAAAAGACACACACAGTATATACTCACTCATATAGACATACAACGTAAGACAAACCCACTAAAATCTATGCATCTAAAGAAACCAAGCAAGAGAGAGGACCCTAACTAAAATTTTCAATCCCCATCCTGAAAGGCAAAGAGGATGGACATCAGAAGAAGAAGAAAACAGGAAACAACCTAGGAACCTGCTACAGAGGGCCTCTGAAAGCCAGAAGAAGTAAACAGGAAACAAACTAGGAACCTGCCACAGAGGGCCTCTGAAAGCCTCTGCCCTGCAGACTATCAAAGCAGATGCTGAGCCTGATGACCAACTGTTGGGCAGAGTGAATGGAATTTTATGTAAGAAGTGGGAAATAGTAAGAGCTGGAGAGGACAGGAACTCCACAAGGAGACCAACAGAACAAGAAAATTTGAACACAGGGAACTTCCCAGACTCATACTCCAACCAAGGACTATCCGTGGAGATAACCTAGAAACCCTGACAATGCAGCCACTTCTGATGAGAACTGATAGACTAAGATCAGAAAGAAGGAGAGGAAGACCTCCCCTATCAGTGGACTTGGGGAGGGGCATGCATGCAGACAGCAGGGGGGGGGAAGGGTGGGACCGGGAGGGGAGGAGGGAGGGGCTTATGGGGGATACAAAATGAATAAAGTGTAATTAATAAAAAATTTTAAAAAAAGTTAAAAAAAAGAAATCTAAGTGAGAAAGATGAAAGGGAAGGCAAGCACAGAAGTGGATAGCATCATGGTTGGCAACAGCCTCAAAATCGAAACAGCCTAATTGTGGATCAGCTGATATTAAAGACTGGTATCCACACACAAAGGAATAGCATTCAGTAGGAGAAAGGAAAGACTTGGTAGCATTATGACATGGATGTCTGTCAGTTCAAGCTCTTATAACAAGATATCAGACTAGGTGGTTCAAACTACAGACATTTCTTTCCCATAGTCCAAGAAGAGAGCATGGTAGATTCCATGTATGATTCCATGGTAGATTCTGCCTTTTTCTTGGTTTGTAGAGAACCATTTCCTCAAATCCTAGCGCAGCATGAAGAATACGTTTTTGTCACTTTCTTTTATAAAAATACTAATCCTACCACAGAGACTCTATCCCCAAGTATTACCAAAAGGTGATTGCTTCCCCAAAGGTCTGTTTCCCAATAGCATTCCACTGGGGTCCAGGATGTCAGCACATGGGTTTAATAGAGAGAATATTTGGTCCACAATAATAGATTAACCTTAGAAGAACTGGAATAAGGTAGACACAGAAGGCTGCATGTTCCGAGGTTCCACTGTTATGAACTGACTAGGGAAAGCAACCTCAAGGCAGAACAAAGCAATGGCTGCCTGGATGGGAACAGGCCCTGGTGATAACTGCACGGGTTACAGAGACCGAGAGAAAAATTCGGGTAGTTCTAAAATCACTAATAATCACAAAACTGTAAGTCTCTGACACACATTTGCAGTGGATAAAATGTGTATACTATTAAGATGAAATTTTAAACTGCGTATTTTTTAAAAGTGTTAGCAACCCACAAGGCCTGGGAGAGACCAAATTCTCCAGAGAAGTCTGGCTTTGTATATTTGGATAAAGGCAATTCTTTTCCTTTCTCATCGTCTGACATGATTAACTCTGCCTGCAGAGAGACAAGTTTATGGGAAATTTAAATGCTGAATTCCCTGGAGGGCTTTTACATTTTCTGCTGTCCCTGGAGGAGAGATCCAAATAGCATGTGTGAATTTCATTAACAAGTGAAAACTGAAGAATGTAAAATGTTTCTTCCGGGATAACTTGCCAACAATTCTGTTTATCCCCCCTCCCCTCAGTCTCTCTTCTTAACAGGTATTCACTTTCTGAAACTTCCAGGGTGACTATGGGGCCTCAAAGTCCTTGTGACTCTTTTAGCTAAGAACTATGCTGAGGGTGCATGGGACGGGGCTGGAGACATGGCTCTGTGATGCAGAGCTTGCCTGGTGCGCGGAGACCCAGGATTTGCTTTTCTCAGCATGGAGAATGGATGGATAGCAAATACGCCCAAGAGAGGAAGAGACAGTGACTCCAGATACAGACCTTTAACATCCATTAAGTTCTCAGGTGTTACATTGTAACTCTTTAGGGTTTGAGTATACAGATTTCTTATTTAATTGATTAGCTTGAGTAGAGGTTCCTTTTCAGTGTAATTTGCCAGACTTCGCTTTCTCAGACAGTGTCTCACTCTTGAGCCCCTGGCTAACCTGGAACATACTATGTACATCAGGCTTGCACTCATCAGGGATCCACCTGTCTCTGTCTCTTAAGGGCCGGGATTAAAGGTATATCCTTTAATCCAGTCAATAGGAGAGATTTCATGTAATATCAACATACAATTATTTTTTTATCAATGCCATTCATTTTGGGTCCAAAACAATTGTTCCAGGAAAGTAGAGAGTCAATTTCATACACATGTAGAAAAGTGACTTAATTATCTTAAACTTAAACTCAAAGCAGAAATGAAGATTAGTGGTAGATGAGAACAGAAATTTGAAATCTTTAGTTGTCCCTTCTCCGTACAGGGGTGGTAATAACATAATAGTTGCATGGTACTGCTGTGCTGAAAAAAAGAAGAGAAAAGAAAATTAACTTGCAGCTGACCTTAACATCTCTTGGTCCTACAGCAAAAGACACGATCTTTATACAAATAATCCACATTTCCCTGCCGTAAAGTCCCAAACTGACTCAGGACCGTAAGCCTTCAAAGTGAGCTGAGAAATTCTGAGCTAAGGAGAGCTTAGGAATGAATCGTTGCTTTCTGTCCTGCCCCATTCCAGTCAGGGAACACCTCTTCACTGCCTCAATTGCTCTCCTGTATGTCCAACATTGTGGATCTTTCATGAGCTTGCTCTAACTTCTTTAGAGCAATGAAAGAGTTCAGATTTTTTTTTTTTTTTTTGTCATCTCTGCATCGCCTTGACAGCTGCTCCCCATTGCAGTAAATTCAAACCATGAACTCAGCATTCTCATAAAGACAGCTGTTTAGAGCCTGGGATCAAAATAATGTCAGATCACTTAGAACAGCGTAACTTTTTAGGGTCTGGTTAGGCAATAGATAGCCATGTCTTAATTTCCTTAGACATGGGAGTATAGACACTTTCTTTATGGTTGCGTTGTCCCAGGCATACAGATGGGTAGGGGGATATTTGCTTCTCCCCATTCCCAAGTGGTCATGGACAAGCAGAGGGCCTTCTCAGGTCCACTTAGACCCGACCCTGCCAAATGTTGAACATTATAGTTGCGTGAAATATGTGAATGCCTTATTTGGACATCAAACCCCATATTATCTCAGGAAGAGGTCTTTTTCTACCCCTGCACTTCTCTGTTGAAAAAAATACATATGCATTATCAAGACTGAAAACATCTAGAGGCTAAGATTAGACCTGCTGAGGTTTTTTTTTTGTTGTTGTTTGTTTGTTTTGTTTTTTTAACAAGGTCTCACTATGGTAGCCCAGGCTGGCTTCTTGCTTATGATCTCTCCGGTTCAATACTCTCAGTGCTGCGATCATCACATACCAGGCTCAGAAATTCCATTACCTTACTACTCTTAAGTTACCCTGCTTAGGCCAAGCTTTCACAAATACCCATTAGGCAAGTGCAAAACCCAGATGAGCAATCCCGGGTTCCCTTTCCTAGCTCAATTTCATATAAACCTTCTTCCACATGTAGACATAAGCACAACACCCACAAATCCTATGCATATTCCTTTAGATACTTATAGGAATAGTAATAACACCATATATCACTATACATTTATACGTTTGTGCTGCATTTAAATTATTTTCCAACATAAAGCAATATCTTTATGATACCACTTGGTCCTCTTCAGAAACACATACCTGGCCTGACAGAGGTGGTTGGTGCTGTGTGAACATAGTTAAAGCAGAGAGGTTTCCTGTCTGAAAGTTAGGTACTAGTCATGTATCTTTTACTACTAATATCTATGATATTGTTTGAAATGTACCTGACCATGCATGGTCAGAGTAGACATGGAACTGCTTGTCATGAAAAATCTCTATCTTCCCAGATTCCTGGAAATTCAAGCCATGGTCTGTACTGACTATGTAGGGACAACCTAACTGAACAGAAAACAAGAGGAAGAAAGTGGAAAACGGCCCAGAGTCTGTGTTGTGGTTATTTCAAGAAGGAATAAACAGATAGCTTAAGTGTACTATAAAAGTACTACAAAGGTTTAAGATTGCATTTTTTAAAATAAATTTTTAAGGCTGTGGGATGGAACAGTGGTTTTTAGAAGCTACAGTCTGGCTCTGAGGTGCCTTACTAGAGTATTGCTGTGGTAAAACCCCTGATAAAACCCCTAGTTGAACAGCATGTGCTGGCATAATCTCAACACTTGAGAGGCAAGATGATCACAAGTGGAGACTAATCTGGGCTCAAACAAACAAATAGGAGATTAGGCTCTATAAACTAGAAGTCTGTGTGTGAGTAGTTTACTTTCTCTGGGATTTAACTAAGAACTAAAATGGGGCCGTCTTTCCAGTATCAAAGCCTCAAATGCCAGAGCATCAAAGAGACAGGCCTTAATCAAGTCACTTTAATTCTTGGGACCTTTGTTTCCTTGTCGACACAATAAAGGTATTGTATGAAGTGAACTTTAATATCCCTCAACACACTCTAGCTCTTAAAAGAAAAAAAACTTCTTGGCTCCAGTGTTACATTGCTTCAAGATTTTTTTTATGATGATGAATAATAACCAGAGTTAAACCGAGGCTCCCAAGTTAGAAGGTATTGTTTATGTCTGGGATAATCATTGTTTTCTTTACAAAAAGATAAGCCTGACAGCTTTACAACCAAAGCACTTAGTGTCATTCACACAGATTTTTCCTTAATGGGATTTTAAGAGATAAGATAAGTGAGTTATCTAGAAAACCGTGGAAAGTTTAGAAGAAGAGGAAAATGTCTGACAAATGTCATTCATAGTAATGAGCCTGAGAACCAGTTTGATTTGAGTTCCAGCCAAGCCCAGTCTCCATGAGACCCTGCATGAGAGAGAGAGAGAGAAGGAAAGAGAGAGAGGAAGGAAAAAAGGAAGGAAGGAAGGAAGGAAGGAAGGAAGGAAGGAAGGAAGGAAGGAAGGAAAGAAGGATGTGTAAGGAAAGTGAGCTTAGAACTTGGAAGTTACTAATGAAGGTATAAATTGCTTTACAGGAATAAACCTTCAGACATAAAATATACAAAGAACATAACAGTGCTCTGGAGAAGAAAAACCTTCCTTCTCTCCTGTGTAAGCAGAAACAGCTGCATGTGGTAGCATGCGCATGTAATTCCAGCACACCGGAGGTGGCCACAGGCAGATCCGGAGTTGGAGGCCAGCACGGTTCCATAGTGAAGCTCTGTCTCAAAAACACAAGACAAAACAAAATACTAACAAATGCAAAATGAAAAGGTATGTGAAAATAGCAGGGACAAATGTATATTTGAATAAATTGTAACTCTGTGGTCTCAGAGGTAAACGGTAAGTTATCCCATTAACCTGAGTTATGAGTAGACATCACTTACACTCAGGCATTGGGAAATACAACATGGCTCCATGTGAGAGACTTGAACAGGGATAAATGTTTGTCAGACCACAAGGGAACATTGCTGGGTCAGGGCCACTTATCTAACACCCTGTAGCAGTGCACAGCAATCCGAAAGGATGGGTGAGAAGGCAGATGCAGATGGAGGAGTCAGTGACTGGGAAGAGACAGGGTGAACCACAGAGGGGTAAATTCTAGTCTCCCAAGTGCTGGTGAGAGATTCACTCTGGATCCCTGATGTGTAGGAAAAACAGAGAAACTATGAAACTGGCAGAAGCTTCATAGGAATGAGAGGAAAAGAAAGAAAGAAAAAAAAAAAAACCTAAAGAATGAAGTCTCTTTTTTCTGAACACTCCATTTAAAATAAAATGTTTTGGTTGTTTACTTACTCTGTTGTTCTTATTTATTCTTATTTTGAATTTTGTCATTTGAATTATTATTTGTTATTATTTTAATCTTTCTTTACTCTTGCCAGTTTCGCACATACAACGACATATGGCCATATGCTCTCCATCCCTACTCAGACTTCCCTCAACATGTTCCTCCCAGCTCATTCATAGCTGCAGGGGTGAGGGGCCATCTGTCCACCAGCGCAGGAGAAGCCTACCAGTGGCCATATTATAGCCCAGGATGGTTTGCAGTCGGCTATCTAACCAGGCTGGCCTCAAGCTTTCATCAATCTTTCTGCCTCTGCTTCCTGATTCCTGGGGTCATAGGCATGAGCCACCATGTTTGGCTTAGAAACAGAATTGCAATAAAGTTAAGGAGCCTGGCTGCATTGGAGGAATATAACCACTTTACAGAAGAGAATGATAAACAGATACTAGAATAGTGGAATTTATTATCATGGAGGCCAGGGTATTCTAAGGCCCAGATTTACAACATCTTTGGATTGCTGATGAGGAAGGATTTAGAGCAGAAGAGATGAAGATTATGTTGTTGGATAGGTATCTATATTATGAAAGCTTGGTAAGATCTGGGGGAACCTGAGGGGGTGAGTCACACAGAAAGTTTAGGAATGACAAGTGAACAGTATAAATAATGAACACATGAGCTTTTGTTCAATTCAGAGATCACAAAATACTTTTCATAGATGAAATTTCACTTAATCTTTAGAGCCGATGAGGTAGACATGACTTGTCATGTAATTTTATAGCCAAAGAAAGTGACATTTAAATTGGGATTTGTCACACCAAATCACTTGGCCTATGAGTGATACAGTTGGAACTTTGGCCCCCATTTCCTGGTTATTGATCTCAAGTTCTTTCCAGGATAACACACTGTCATTACTGCAATAAAAATTTACCCCCGGGAAGCATATATGCACTTGATACCAAGTCTATGATGCTTAACAACAACAAATTGTAATATGAAGTCTGAAATTAGATAAGTGGGTCTTTACCTGGAGCCACTGGTTGAAAGGAAGAATGTATTTCCCTCAGCTTGTGCACAGGAAAATAAAAGGCTTATGCATACACGTTGTAGAAAATGAAAACGAGTGTTGGACTAAATGTTTATTATTATCTGCCCTATGATTATTGCAGTGGTATTATTTAACCCCCTATCACAAATAAGACACAGACACCTGTTAAATTTTTTAATTGCCTTATTTCCTTGGGATGGGCAGATTATGATATTTTAGTAATCTCACCGTCCATTTTCCAGCCCCCATCCAATGCCATTCGCCTTAATCAAACCTATCTTGGCTACCTTCTATCCTTAATCCCAAGTTACTTTGCTTGTATTCTTTATCTGGGCCTTTTATCGGAGTCCTTTCTCCTGGCCTACTTGGTTTCTTCTCCACACTAACTGATTGTGGCGTCCTCCGTCCTCCTTCCTCCTCTCTTTCCATCTGACCCTCTCCCAGCCACTCCCACCCCATTCTTCCCTGCCCAGGTATAGACCTTTGATCAACCAATCAGGTATAATGCCTTAGGCAGGTTTACAAAGCAAAGATAGATGTATCCAGGCAGTAGCCAGATCTTGAGGGCCAGTAATTAGCATCAAAATAAAGCATCACAACAAACCCCAACACTTATACATCAGGCAACACTCTCCTCAGCTGCTCAACAGTAAATGTAGGAGCTTCTTTATTATTGTCTATCTGTTTGTTGTTATTATTTGTTTTGTTTTTAAGTAGGGCGTTCTGTATCCCAGACTGACTTCATACTCCCTATGAAGGCTTGCCTTGAACCCCTGATTCTCATGCCTGCCGCTCCTGAGCCCTGAGATTACAGGTGTGGATCATCACTTGCCTCTTGACCTATGTAATGCTTCTCAGTTACACCTGGACAAGAATACCAGGTGAAAGGGGTCAGGAAGTAAGGTACAGAGCATAAATCAAGGTGTTTAAAATTATCAGAAAGAAGTGGGAGCTTCAGGATTTATTGTTAATATAGTCCCATGATTGTTGTATCTTCTCTCTCCAGAACAAAACAGTTAATAATTATTCAAAAAAATATTTTTAAAGTACTAATCTCTGTGGAAGCCAGAGTCAGAATACCTGCTGTCAGGCAACATAAAGATCATTCATTTTTTTCTGTTTGACTCAACAAAGCTATTGAGCAACAAACAAACAAATAAACAGAAACCCAGCAACAGCATCAAACAGAAAGTAAATCTTCTGTCTCTTTTTCCTACGATGATTTTTATCTTCTAGATCATTCATGAAAGTAATGGTGAGGGAACAAAATTCAACAAGATTCATCTTTGGGTTGGGCATAATTGGGGATCCTCCTTTAGTCACAGAGCCTAGACAATGGTAGTTGCACAGCAAGTGTAAGTAAGTTATACCTAGCTTAATCAGTTTTTGAAGAAACACCCAGAAAGAGAGAAAGAAAAAAAAAAAAAACAATAGTATGACAATGGTAGCTGTAAATACTCGAAACCATTTCCTGAGAGATTTAAATGGAAAAGAAATGAGTTCAAGAATACAAGGGGCCAACACCCTTGAATGTGGACAGGAACAAACCTTGGAGGGCTCAGTGAAGGGTTTTTCTTGTCGAGAGATCCCCAATAGAAAGATTGCCATGCATTTGGATGCAATGGGATCACAGGAGGGAAGATTGAAGAAATTTAGAAAATAGCAGATATGAGATGAAAAATAAAATGCTGAGCAAGGTACTCCCATTTCAGACATCATGAGAAGGACTTGAGCTGTTTAGTGCAGGTAATAGCTGATGTCTTCTGAGATTACTTGTCTTAGAGTATGGGTTTGTGTGCAAGTGGGGAAGCAGAGTAGAAATGAGCTGTATTCAGGTGCCACCTAGCTAAGCTGATGTGATGAAGTTCTTCTCCCTGGATTCTGTGTCATTCACCCTGCTCAAAGGACCAAAGATGGGAGAGCATTTTGATATCAATAGCAGTTATACAAAAAGGCTCATTGGGGCTGGAGAGATAGCTGGGGAAGAGGAATGTTTGCACACGAACAAACAGACCTGAATCCAGATCCTAAGACCTGTGTAAGAAAGTGGGGCATCAGTGTATGAATCTGTAACCGTAGCTCCGTGAACAGGGGAGGCAGGGGGATCCCTGCGGCCTCACAGGAGCAAGGTGGAGAATGAGAGAACACAATGCCTAAGGTTCTCCTCTAGCCTCTGCAAGTGCTCACAGGTACACATATTCACACATCCATGCATATCACATACACACGCGTACACACACATACACACACAGAAAAGCTCAACAATGCGCTGAGCGTGATTCTGATATTCCATTAACACAGTATCACTATCACTGGGATAAAAAGAACCAAGGACATCTGTAAATTACATAGCAGACATGGTGGTGATGAGAGCTCTCAGTGTCATCCCTTCCCATCTCAACTCCATAGTGTTTGAAAGAGAAACAACAGCTTGATACCAAAGGCAGAATCCTAGAATACTTACTCAAAATGAAATCCAAAGAAACAGGTACCATTCTAAGCCCTCCAGTGACATACCATCTAAGAACCCCCCCCCCACCAAATACTGATAGGCATACTAACACTCAAGAATTCATGTTCTGTTACCAAGATATCTATTATAACATTAACATTATGTACATGAGTTGAGAAAACATCTCAAAAACAAGATGCCATGGATGCAAGGGTAAATTCTGATTACCTCTGCATCTCACCGTGAAAAGACAAACCAGTTTCCAGTACTAACGATGTCAACCTGATAGACTACCGACAAGCAACAAGAGCTAGCTGGATGGCTAGTTCTGCTGTACAGAATAAGCTGTTTTCATGGGGATTGCTTTGCTCAAGGAGCTTATCTCCTTGAAGACTCTAATTTGAGACAGACCCAGAGAAAAGATATCAAACGAGTGGATGAAAATTATCTTCTTATCACACAGGAATGTAAAGATTATCCGAGAAGAAATATGATGAAATGTTTTTGAAGTACAAACCTTCCCCTTTGGTCTTCCCATTTTGTTCTTCCTATACAAGCTAGTAATTGTTTCTATTCATCATTCTGATGAGAACCAAAAAGCCTTGTGTCCTTGGATTTGTTTTCCAAAACTGTCTAGAAAGAATCGAAGCAGACATGAAATAGTTGCAAAGTACACAGACAGAGAAATCAGGCGACTCTCCCCCTATTAACTAGAAAGATACTTCACCAGGCTTGTGAAGCAAAGGAGAGACAGAAGGGGGTTGCTGAGAACGTTTTTTTCTGGACCTTAGGAACAGAAACCCTTCATTCTACATCTCTTACATGTTCTTAGTGTGACATTAATTTTGTCAACTTGATTAGATTGTGAAGCACATCTTTTGGGTGTATTTCTGGAGGACCTTCCAGAAAGAATTATCTGGGGAACAAAATCAACTCTAAATGTGCCTGGCACAAATTCCACAGGCTGGGTTCACTAGCTGAATGAGAAGTGACAAACTGGAGACCCAGCTGTCCATCTGTATTCCATTTTCTCTGATTCCTCACCTGCCCAGACGTGATCAAGGATCCTGGGCTTCTACCATCACATCCACAAGCCACTCCTGCCCTCTTGTTTTCCCCACTGTAACAGATTATACCCCCAAATTAACCCTCCTCCCTCATTCATGTTGCTGTCAGTTACTTGGTCACAGTATGAGAAAATAACTAGCACACTCAGGAAGGTGGGTCCAGGTCTGTGAGGGCCTGGAAAGAAAAAAGATGGACCAATCTTTCAAAACAGAATCCAGGAAACACAAGAATATCTTAATAGGAAAATAGTTGCCTTAGCTATTCAGGCAGAGAAGTCCACAGAAAGACCTCAAGTCACGGCTGAAAAGCTGCACTCCAGTTCTTGTATATGTATATGAAAGCTGGACTTACAGAATGCTAAGATTTAGAGAGAAGCCACTGTGGAGAAGATCAAAGTGTACGATGGTAGTGACTAGTATGGAGAGAAGAATGAAGTCCAAACATGATCCTCCTAGTACAGATCGAACCTGTGGAAACTGATCATCAAATCTTAGATTCCAACTTGGGAGGGAGAGAGAACACACATACCGTCTTGAAGTCCATAAAAGTTAAATTGCATCTGAATTGGAGGAGTTAGATTCATGTCAGCTAAACTGTTGTCTCTCATACATTCACGTTCAGGTACATACAATGAGATACACATCATTCTTCTGGCTTTGGGAGTCACTCAGTCAAGTAAACAGATATGGCAGAGAACATCCAAGTTTCTAGGATGTTACTTCTGAGGCTGTATCTATGAATGAAATTGAGGATGTTTGTGACCTTACTGGTCTTATGGTTTATCCCATGGGATAGACAATATTTAATCCTCTAATAGTTGCCATGCTGTAGGCGATAAAGACAATGTAAAATATGCATCAAGGCCAAAGAAACAATTGGGGCTTTTGGTAGTTTCAACTGTGGTGTTTTCTCGGTGACAAAACTAAAGCAAATTAACTGGAAGTCATGTTCCTTGAAGTACTGGCTGTTGTTTCAGTGTACTAAGGCTATTTTTCTTAAGGAAGCAAGTGAGAAAAGAGAGCATTTATATGGAAGTTGTGACAAAGGCAGTCCAATCAAAGATTTTATTCATAAACTTACAGATAAAAGGAAATAGAAATCATCACAGAAATGTGAGTACAGAACTTACTTATATTCATTCAAATCCAAATATGCCTGTTTCTGAACTGGTGAAATGGCAGGACAGCATGAAAAAAAAAAAAAAAAAAAAAAAACCAAAACAACAAATTGTAGCCTTTGGGTTTGAATGACTGTCCCAGGCCTTTCTAGCTATGTTACCTTGGGCAAGTCACTTAGCCTCTCTCTCTTTCTCTTTGTCTTTCTGTCTCTTTCATTTTTGATTTTCTTTTCTTTATTGAGAAACTTAAGACTTGGGTATATCAAACCAATTTCTGGGTGGGGAAAAAATTAAAACCCACATTAGAAAAAAAAAGTTTAACTGTCTGAGCCACAGCAGAACCCAGAGAATGTATTCGTCTAATTAACGAATTCTAGGTGCTTTGTAATTGACCTTCTGATTCAAAATGACCTATTAAATTTGCAACCTGTGGTTCTTGATGCTGAGGTCCACAGACAAAGTAGAAAATCATCCAACCTTAGCTGAATTCCGTAAGGGGTCTTTGGCCTTTGACTCCTCTTTTCTCTTGGCTAAGAGGTAGAAGTACCAACAGTGCCCTCCTTCTGGGTGGCTTGTTTCTTGGCACAATGAGTCTACATGGTGGCCACAGCATGTGGAGCCGCTCAGAGCTGTCAGTTTCCAACTGCATGCTTGTACTCTCTCCAGCCAGTTTGAGGACATCGTGTGGACAAATGGGAGCAAACACTCCCCCAGAAGCTGCTTCTGTTCCTAGGTGAGTGCTGCAGCCAGCATGAAGGCAGTCAGGGACACTTTTTTGAGTCTTACCTTTGTATGTATAAAAGAAGGTTAGAAGATGCATTGGATTATTGACACATAAGATGATGTGATAACCAATAAATGACAATCATTAAAAGCTACCTTCAATGTCTCACCAGGAGGTGTGCCTAAACTCCAATAAAAACAGAAATGGTGGGTTGGAGAGAAGGCTCAGTGTGTAAAAGCACTTGCTATACAAACTTGATGGCCTGAGTTTAATCACCAGAACCCATGCCAAAAGCAAGATACAATGATACTCCCAGTAGTCCTACAGCAAGATGGGTGGCATAGAAGGAGAGTTCCTTGAAGCTTATTGGCCAGCTATCCTAAAGTTCATAGGGGTGGCAGAAACAAGAGGCAGACTCTGACCTTTGCATGCATGCTCTGGCACATGTGTGCCTCCACTTTCACACAGGCACATGTGTGTGAGAATGAACATGCTGGACAGTGATAAGATTTCAATTTGCCTATGAGCACAGTGACCATGGGAATCATAGCTTCAGTGAGCCTCAATGTTCCTTCAGAACTTATTTTATGGCACTTATTTTTCTTCCTCCCTCATAGAAGAGGAAGTCCGTCCCCTAAAAACTCAGCAATCAGGATACTTGTCTCCTGTGTAATCCACTGAAGTAACCCTCTGCCTCTTGCTGTCATTTGTAGTTGCTAGTGCAGTGAATGGATCTCTGTCTCTCTCTCCATCCATTGTAACTTACTTTGCTTAAACCTCCTTCCTTCTTATTGAGCTCTCTAGAACTGCAAAGTAGATTCTTTGCAAATTACATAGTACTAATGGCTGTTGCGGAATGGCTGCAGTTTTCCTGGAATTATGCACTAGCTTCTGGCGTTTGAGAGCCAGATATCATAAACTGCCCTTCCCTGTCTCCAAGGATACTCAGTATTCCCTTATCAGAGCAGAGCTTCACCCACTGCAATCGCTTTCTGCTTTCCATCACCAGAGTGCTCCCAAGTGCGCCTCTCCTCAGCAACTATGAGTACATTGAAGGCTGACTGTGGTCTCACAGTGAGAGTCTCTTAACCACAGGGCATGATACAAACTAGGAGATTAGGGATGCTCATCCGCCAGCAAAGAAAGAAACCCCTGCCAGGTTAGTGTGCTTAGAACACCTTGGCTCTTTAGTGAGCATTATGCTAATGACTTCACATCCATCGAGCTACATATTTTGTTTGCATCCTTCCTCTGTAGGTAAGCTATGGTTAGAGAATGTGAGGTCTAAGACATGAAGAAACTTATGAAGACTGGTCAGGAGTGTCAGTGGGGAGAGAAACATTTTTACAGGCGGGCACCTTTAGCTTTCCCAAATCACCTACATGTAGACTTGTCTTATTCTGCCTGTCTATAGTACCAATGTTGTTTTGGGGACAGTAGACGAAGGAGATTTGCCAATGTTAAGGCACCCCTGAAAAGGGCATGCTTTTAATGAGCTGTTTCCTGGAGACTATCTAAAATAGAATCTTCTGGATGATGAGATTTTTCCCAGAACGGTACACTGAGAAACTGATTGGACTTTTTTTCCCAATAACATTCAAAACCAACAATTAATTTTTCTATGAACAGATTCAAACCGCAATGTTTGTAAATGGCACCAGAAGAAACCACGCTAGTTATAAGTGCAAATATTTTCCTCCACAAGAAATGAAGCTTGCTTGTATCCTAGCTCTTCTGAGATAGCCCAGGGCCGATGGGAACACAGCCGCTGAGGCCAGTGGTCCCCAGCACTGCCTCTCCCTGGGGAACAGTATCTTTTAAGGTGCCATGGGGATCAGTTGATGAGGCCAGCCTGAGGTCCTCATGTCATGTCTGAAAGAGGAAACAACAAAATCTTCATGGGAAAATGATGAGAAAATGAAAATAGCCTAAATACACAAGTATTATCTAGCACCCTGGGGAGAGTGTAAGTATAGCCTGAAAAGGGTGTGTGTGTGTGTGTGTGTGTGTGTGTGTGTGTGTGTGTGTGTGTGTGAAAAACAAGAGATTGGAAAAAAGCAACAAAAGCTGCATTATAAATTTAGTCCCAGCTGCATCAAGGATATGTCTGCTCTTGACCCTCTCTCCCCAGAGACACTGTCTGAGGTACTTTCTAATGCTCAGAGTCTGTGGTGATGTTTTCAAATAAATCATTTTATTGCAAATACAATGGATTTATAAAACATAAAGGAAAATTTTGAATATGCAATAACGTTGAAATAGGGGGCTTTTGGCCATTTGGTTGCACATCAGAAGCCTGAAAATGTCAGCTTAATTCTACCCAACTCACCTTCTGGCCTCCTCACTCAATTCATACCTCCAAAAGAAAAATCTGATAATGCTAGGGCCTTGGAAGGGATTCCTGAGCTTTCTTTAACCTGATCTCTCCCAGCTACACATCTCTCTCATGTGGTTTTTCCACCAGAATGGCAGAAATCACCATACTGTTTCAGTAGTTTCTGGACATGCCTCAGAAACACACCTCATTACCTTGTTACCACCTGTGTGTGTGTGAGGAGGTGTTGGGGGGAACACATGTACAAGGCCATGCTCTCTCGTTTTCATGAGCTTGTAATTTTTTTTCTAATCTGGCTGTCCAGCAAACCCCTGACATCCCCAGTGACTTTCCTGTCTCCATCATACTTGTGCCTAGAGCACTGGGACTGCCAATGTGGATGGCCATGCCTGGCTTTGACATGGATGACAAGGATCCAAATTCAAGTGCAGCAAGAGCTCTTCTTATGCAATGAACTGTCTCCCTTGTCACTGTTTCTTTTTATTGTACTGATTAAACTTGCCGGTCTTGAATGCCAGAGCAGCATTGGGATTGTGTCTTATTTAGGATGTGTCAAACGTGTTCTGAGCTGAGGGGGAAGTGAACACAAAGTTGTACGCCTAACCAAGAAGCTATTTGCAACTGATACCTGCTGAGAAAGGAATATCAGTTTCTCAGTGTCACTGGGTATGCCATCCACACTCCAGGACAGACCCTAAGGCAACACAAAACAAACCATGGACTTGTATACCTTTTTTGTCTTTTTGTTGTTTGTGAGTTTTTGCCTAAAACACACAGAAACATACACAGAGAATATGAAGTTGGATGGGGTGTGGCATTTGGGAGGATCTTGGAAGAGTTGAAAGGGAATTAATAACATCACAATACATTTTTAAACAAGTGCTTGCTACTTTGTAGGTTCTTCCCTCTTCCACCCTTATCCATCCCTTTTCTTCTTCCCTTTCAACCCCCTAACACTAGATAGGACAGAAAAGGATAGAGAGGAAAAGGGGTGATTAGATTACTTCCTGATGATTAGGGATGTTGAGCTTCTTTTGGCAAGTTTGATCGTCACCATCAGGATATCTAATTTCTTGTTGTTTCTTCTTTGCCCATGACTACTTAACAAACCACAACTAACAACCAACCAACACCCCACCCCCACCCCAGTCAGAGCTCTAGCATTTATATACCCTCAGAAAAGTCTCCAGAATTCCAAATGCCACACAATCACAGTAACTAGCTGAGGCTGGCAAAATCATGCCTCTGCTAGAGCACAGGGCAAATAATAGTCAGCTGCTCTAAACAACTTGAAGCAGCCCCATATCCCACACCTGGGGCTAAAATGAAAACATTCTTATCTGTGATTTTTAAAGAAAGCAAAATTCTCAGTACAATAATGTAAGAAAATTTTAAATAAAATAATTTTAAAGTGTGCTCAGTAAATGGGAGAATTATTAAGTGAATATATTGAGCACAGCAAAAAAGTTTTGTAATTACAAAAAAATTGTCAAAGAATGTACAAATTTAACATTTATTCCGCTGTTCTGTCACATTTCTGGACCTTCCACTGGTGTTACAAGAGGGAAAAAGGAGGCAAAATGAAAAAAACTGAAATCAGAGTCATTAATATTTTCAAGGAGGGATGCAAATTATAGTCCAGCAGCCATCAGAAAGACTATAGCAAGAAAAACGATGTTAACAAAGTATTCACTAAAGAGGAACACTCAGATCCAAGTTCAAGACAATATATCTTCATTAGTCAGCCAGTGACTATACCACATGTTTGGGACCCAAATTTAGTCCGGAGTTTATCTAAAGGTGAGCTTTTAAACCCCAAATCCACGTCCTGGGTTGACACACCTCAGGTAGTAAGTAAGAACAGTTAGCCCACAAAGTGAGTACATTTAGGGATTTTCTCAGATTTGTGGACTTGGTTGCATTAGGTCTTTTTCTCATTTTGGCAGGTGTTGCTGCCTACATTCTGGTTTCCAAGGACACGATGGTACTTCCATCGTGGCATCAGCTGTGCTAAAGTCTGCGGGCCTGTTACAAGGGAAAAAGAAGATTGCTAGAAAATTGTGCTCATAAAAAAATACTCATACTCTCACACCAGCAAAATATGCTCCTACATGGAGTGGAATAGAAACAGATATTTTTCTGGTATGGTAATAGAAATGCAAGTGCTTTTTCAAATACTGTGGGAAGACCAATGTGTGTGTAATTGTAACTCAACTCAGCTGTTACAGAGTGGACCAGGAACACATATGTGGACCCTAAGGATGACATACACTGTGTTTCTTTGATTGTGATAATGTATAGTGTAGAAAAACATTTTTTTTTAAAAAAAAAGATGAACACAGACATACAAGACAAAGGTGAATGATATTCCTCTCATGTCTTAGCAATATTTAGATAGAATCAAACTTCAAAGCAATCCACTCTACTTTGATGAGACTTTGATTCAGCTCCCAAATCTTGATCATTTGACCAGTCTCCTGTAAGAATACTCAGAAGGTGTCTTCTTAAACAACAAAACTATTTTTAGTCGTGAGACTCCACAAAACTGTGCACAGGACTAATAACCAATCGCTATCTTTGAGGAAGTTCTAACCTTTGCCTGAATGCCCACTATGTGTGTGACAGCATCTCTGTTCTCACATTCCAGTAGTCCACATCACTTCTTAGCACCTCCAGCCTTAAGATTAACAACAGTTCTGATATACATCATCACTGGGGACATGGAAAGATTTTCCAGGTAAGCACCAAGGTCACTTTGTGTCTGCTATTTGTTCCATGTAATTAACTATCATTTTCCAAGTTTTTTTTTCATCTTCCCATAAAGACTCAATGCCGTCCTTAAGAAGTGAGTAGTCACAGCCAGACATTCAATTACTCAGCAACTGGATATGGTCGTATAAAGCCAAAAGTCTTCAACAGTATCAAACTTAGGGATCAATAAAATGTTTGCTAACTGAGTTTTGCTTTTGTTATCCTTAAAAAAATAAAAACAAACAAACAAACAAAAAACCCCAGCCTGTCCAACCATTCTGTAGAGAACATTTAGCACAGTGTTCTGGGGTAACAACTTCCAGATTAAATTCTGTTTTCATCCTGTCCTGGCTCTGCTGTCACCATCTTGGATTGATCTGCTCCACACCTGGCTAATGTCTGGATCCAGTTAACCAACTCTTTTTCTAAGTATCAGTGTGAGTATCTGTGTGAGTGACCATTGGGTAGTAAGGACTCATATGTGAAAGCCAGAGGCAGACTTATTTCCTTGAGACAAGTTCTCTCACTGAACCTGAAATTCCTGATTTGGGCTGTGCTGCCTGAGCAAGAAACTTCCGGGATCCACCTGTCACCACCTCACAAGGCTAGGTTTACAGGTGCATGCAACCACGCCTGGCCTTTTATTTTTGTGTGTGGCCTGGGGGACCTAAACTCACAGCAAATGCTCTTACCCACTGGGCCACCTCCCACACTCCTCAACATGGTCTTATGTGCATGTTCCCCCCTCCTCACATTCTGGAGAGGAGCCTTTGCCTCTGCCCCTGTCTCCTCTGGCAGCAGCTGGCAGCATCTCTTCCTCCATATGTATACAGGGTTGTTTTGTTTCCTAAGCTTGAGATGGCAGGTAGGAAGAAAACTGTTTTTGAAACTCAAATCCAAATCACCTAGGAGATGCACTGTTCTTAGTGAAGTTCCCTTTGAGGAAAGATGCTATTGCAATTAATTACTAGCCAGGCCTGGTGGTATTTTTATTATGTAGCTATGTATCTGCTTGGCTAACATGCAGAGCCTAGGAATCAGGGTCTTCCTTCCTTTTCACTAATGCCCCATAAAGTCCCCTAACCCATTAAAAAAAAATGGTGCTATTCTGTTTATTTTTGATCACACATTTTCAATGTCGTTTGAGATTAAAACTAAAAAGTCAGAGAGACCAGTAAACAAATGTCAGGGCACTCTCATACAGAAAACCAAGTGACATAGAGGATCATGTAAACACTAAATTCTAGCAGAAACAGGAAGCACCTGGGGTCTTCATTATGATTGTACTACCAAAGGAGGGGTCCCCCAAAGCGATTGGGATGCTCAGATTACCTCCCTCCGCATACTCCCAATCTGGATCATGTGGCTTGTGACTCTTTTCTCATGGGCAAGACCATCTGCAACTGGATGGCACGTCACTACGACTAAGAATTGTAGGTTATTAAATTTGTTGTAGCCCCTACAACTTCACAGACATGAAAGATCACCTAGAATCACGGAATCATTTATTGCTAAATCAAGGATTCAAACCTGTGTCTGCTGTTTCTCTGTTACAATCGAAATAACTGTTTAAAACAGCTCCCACATAGACTAAAATTCGCATTCTTCAAGTCATACATTTGTTTTGTCTCCAGAAAGCTCTTGGGAACCATCAATCTGCCTTTCAGGAGTTTGGTGTATTCTTTTGGTATCCAATTTGTTACAAATCACCTTAAATTTGCTTTTCAGATGGGTTTATGGTTTCTGATAGAAAGAACCAAAGGAAAATTGGGCTCATTAGAGAGACACAGGTATGGTCTGGATGGTATGAAAAACAGGAAGTGACTGGAACAACACTGGAAGTATGTGGTTTTCAGAGTGTTTGAGATCCATAAGATGACAGTTATGAGGCGGAAAGAAAGATAATTCTAATTAAATTAACCGAGAAACTGGAATGAGCGCAGTGAAGTGGATTTTTAATTTTTATGTGCAGACCACTCTGTAAGATTATGAAAAGACAGCCAGGTATGTATGATGACGTTACAGTCTCAGCATTTGAAAGAAGAGGACAACAGGCACAAGGCCAAGCTTGGGCAATCTAGCAAGGCCCTTTGTTGAGAAAGAGAAGACAGACAAGTAGAGAATAACATGTCAAAGCCTATCTCTGACAAGACTCGCACAGAATGTTAAAGGAACTCAATAAAATGAAGAAAATATGACTGGACAATTAGCAAATAAATGCAAAGACAGTTGATGAAAAGCATGTGTAGGTAGCAGAGAGAGAGAGAGACATGGAAAGATGTTTGCCATCAACCGTTATTAAGCAAGTAATAAGATTCTGTTACCCACACTGAGAAGGGCTGTCACTGAAGAGACTCCTGATGGCAACTGTTGGCAGGGAAGTGCATCAGCAGGCTTCTCACACATGGCTGATGGGAAAGGAAAGTAGTGAAGCTACTCCAGGAAATGATGAGAGAGTTCCTCAGAAAACTAAATATAAGCTTAGCTTATGACTCACCAATCACACCCCTGGACATATATTCCAGAAAAATGAAAGCACATGTGTTTGAGAAAATATGTATATCAATGTCCTTAGAAGGTTTATTTATAATAGTCAAAAGTTGGAAATTACTCCAGTATCTTTCAAGGGATGAACTTTTTGTTTTGTTTTGTTTTGTTTTGTTTGTCTTTTGAGACAAGGTTTCTCTGTGTAATCTTGGCTGTTCTGGACTCACTTTGTAGACCAGACTGGCCTCAAAGTCACAGAGATGCACCTGCCTCTGCTTCCAGAGGCCAGGTGGATCCCAGAGGCCACCTTGGATTACAAGGGCTTCAAGGAGTGATCGTTTAAATAGAGAGGGGTGGGAACACAGTATGGAAATGAGTATCTACTGATATGTGCAGTACCCTGTCTTTCATGGAATGCATGCTGAGTGAAAGCAAGTCAATATGAAGAGTCTACATATTGTGTGATACTGTTTTACATCATTCTGAAAGAGACATATTTACACAGCAGGGGATAGTGGTTTCTGAGGGATGAAGTGAGTACCATTTGAAAGATAGAGCACGATATTTAGGCTGAAGTTATTTCTATTTTGTTCGTTCGTTTGTTTGTTCTTCAAGACAGGGTTTCTCTGTGTATCCTTGGCTGTCCTGGACTCGATTTGTAGACCAGGTTGGCCTCAAATTCACAGAGATCCACAGGCCTCTGACTTCATGAGTGCTGGGATTACAGGCATAGGACATGAGCCTGGCTAAGAATGGAGTTATAACGCAAGGATCCATCAACATACAGATGACATTGATAGACATGAGATTTATGAAATCCCTTTGGAACAAATGAAGACAGAGACAAATACAAGGACCATACCTTTCATCCAGAGGCATACTATTAAAAACCTCTAAGAAAAGTACAAGGTGATGAGGGAGGATGGAGTCAGGCAAAGAGCACTTGAGTCTTGAAAGCTAAGTCTATTCTAGTTTCAACTCCGCCATTTTGCTCTCATGTATGTGAACACAATATATGTGTGTTCACATATGTGAACACAACTCTCTGCACATTGAAGTAACAAAGGCCAGTTTTGCATCCCCAAAGTAACCAGTAGGTATTGCTCATTTGAGACAGTAACTCTGAAAATTGGGTTTCTCTCTTTAATTCTCTTGGCAATCAGTAAAATAGCAATCAGACATGACTAATCACCAAACACATTTATTACAACGTCCCACTTACAAAAAGTGATTTTAAAAAAGTGTTCTGGGGAAAGGGTTTTATAAAATGAAAATTTCCCCTTTTTGCTCTGTTTAAAACCACATCAAATCATCCAGGTAGAGTGTTATTCAAAATGTAATTTGTACTGCTATTCATAAACTATGTTTTTTTTTTAAATAAATATAAAAGTGTAGAACAGTGAAAAAAGATATGGCAAGATTGGATTAAAGTATTAGACATAGGGTGATATCTCTCTGTTTAATATTTTCTATATTGTGGTTTTGGAATTTTAAAAATGCAAATAAAAATAAAATATTTTGATCTGCTTGTAAAGTTTCTCAAGATAGTGAACACATGCCATGTCCATGCTCTGTAATCCTGTATATACACCACCTCCAGTGAGAAGCCATGGTCCTTCACAAAGAAAGAGTACAAACTCATCTCAGGCATGACAAAGTTCATCTACTGTATCCTATTTCTCTCTCTCTCTCTCTCTCTCTCTCTCTCTCTCAGTTTTTAGTATTTATGCTTTATTTTATACTTTTAAGAGGCAAATGGTGGGATCTAGAAAAGATCATCCTGAGTGAGGTATCCCAGAAGCAGAAAGACACACATGGTATATACTCACTTATAAGTAGATATTAGACATATAATATAGGATAAACATGGTAAAGTCTGTACACCTAAAGAAGCTAAGAAAGAAGGAGGACCCAGGGAAAGATGCTCAATCTTCACTCAAAAAGGCAAATGGGATGGACATCAGAAGAGGGAGAAAACAAGAAACAGGACAGGAGCCTACACAAGAGGGCCTCTGAAAGATTCTACCCAGCAGTGTATCAAAGCAAATGTTGAGGCTCATAGCCAAACTTTGGGCAGAGTTCAGGGAATCTTATGAAAGAAGGGGGAGATAGAAAGACCTGGATGGGGACAGGAACCCCACAAGGAGAGCAACAGAACCAAGAAATCTTCACCCAGGGGTATTTTCTAGACTGATACTCCAACCAAGGACCATTCATGGAGATAATCTAGAACCCCTACACAGATGTAGCCCATAGCAGCTCAGTATCCAAGTGGGTTTTCTAGTAAGGGAGCAGGGCCTGTCTCTGCCGTGAACTCAATGGCTGGCTCTTTGATCACACACCCCTCCCCCAAGAGGGAGCAGCCTTACCAGGCCACAGAGGAAGACAATGCAGCCAGTCTTGATAAGACCTGATAGGCTAGGGTCAAATGGAAGAGAACAACCTCCCCTATCAGTGGACTTGGAGAGGGGCATGGGAGGAGATGAGGGAGGGAGGGTGGGAAGGGAAAGGAATGAGAGAGGGGGTTACAGCTGGGAAACAAAGTGAATAAACTCTAATTAATATTAACAAATTAAATTTTTTTCCACTTCTGATAAATTTTATGTTTTTCACAACAGCCTTGCAAAGCACATCATACCATCCTACCTGACATATGAAAGAATCAAGGCTTCCAGGTATGTCTAAAACTTTCCAGTACATCAATGAGAAGGGTGGGGCCAGCAGCCTTTCTTAGACAGTTGGAGAGAATGAAACTTTTTTCACACAAAAGGAAGATGTCCAGTGAAGACAGGCAGGATACATGTTAACTTGCATAGTCTATTTATTATATAGGTTTAGGAGAGAACTGGGGAGCTCCTTCATACTTGGGGAAAGAGTTTACAATGAGTTGCAAATAGTCCATGTCTAGGAGTCAGTTTTACTACTAACCTAGACTGGAAAGGAAACCCAACCCCACTCTTGCTATGTTTCTTAGGATCCATACACACTCTAGGGCTCTGGTTCTTTGGGAAACATGGGAAAAGAGAACTAACTTAGGGCTTCATGGATCTTAATGTGTTCAGTTGCTAAGGGTAACAAATTAAAATTTAAAAAAATATGTTAGAATTAAAAACAAACCTTGGGAGTTCGCTCCAAATTACCAATATGGAAAACTTCTCCCAAAAATATCAACAGATGGATGGATCTTAAGAAATCACTTTGTGAAACTACTTCTAAATAGTAAGCTACAAATATTTGCAATATATAACATCAAATTCTTAAGTATGCAAATATAGTATGTCAATAGTCAAGTTTACATATGTATATATATATATATATGTGTATATATACATACATACATACATACATATATTGGTTTCTTAATGGTTTTTGTCATCTCATTAGCCAAGGCTAGCTTTGAACTCCTGATTTTATTTTCACCTTTACATCCCAAGAGATTGGATTTCAAGCCTGCACCACCATGCCCAGCAAAGTTACACTTTCAACACAGAATCTATTGTAGCATCGCTTGCTATAATTTGTTTAAAATGTTAAGTTCAAATTTTCCTTCCCTCCTCCCACATAAGACTATCCACACTCCCGTGTTAGAGATCAGAGCATGGACATCGAAATAGATTTCATACTTTTTTCAGTGTCCAAATTTTGATCCCTTCTCCATTTTTTACATAGAACAGCAATTGTTTATCTTGCCTAATCATGATAACAGTAACGAACATGCAGTCTTACAGGTCACCAGTGTGCACACAGAGCTTCCACAGCACATTCAGCCTGTGCCTCTTCCATCCGTTAATGGCTGATGGAGACTAGTGTGTGTGGTTACATGTCTAAGAACCTCAAGAGTGTAAAAACCAATCTAAACCATCAGAGTGAAAGCAGTTCTTAAATGCAAAATAACAAAGACAAATGTATAAGACTATAGTACATTTTTCTCCATCAAATACTATTTCCCTTCAGTCATTCAAGCAGCATCTTAAATGGTAGCAAATGGTCCCTTTCCTAGTCATAAAATTATGTGGGGTTTGGGTGATTCACATATTTCAGAAGTGAGGCATCTAACACTCTTTAGAGAAGCACTTCCTTAATTATATGAAGATCTATGAAATAAAAAGTCAAGTGTGGCTGACTTGTAAATGTTTAATTAAACTGCCATTGAAGGTACTTACACTCTCATTAGCTAGTAAATGGCAAAGCAGACAGAACACGAATCTCCTTTCTGATCTGTAGTGGATAATACAATGATCAGGCGAACTGTCTTCATCCAGTTCCCTCTTGACAAAATGGGCATGCACATCTTATTGTCTCACCAAGTTCTTGCGTGGCCCAAACTTATCCATGTACTTCTTACAAGCTGATATGTGTGCCTCATGTCACTGAAGCAAAGCAGAGTCCTGTACTTAGCACAGTTCTGATATTCCAGTTTCAAACTTTTGGCTATGTCAGTTGCTGGCATTCTCTCCAAAGGAAGGTATGCCAGCAAAATGGATGTGTTCATTTTTGGTTCTTTGCACTGGTCTCAACACAGGGTCAGTGGACCACATGGCCAACGTGGATCTGGACTGGTTGGTGAAGCACCTCCAGTCACTAGGAACATCGAAGGAAGCGATGGGCATCTCCGGGTCCCTGGTGCACTCCGGAGTCTGCAAGGTAGAAGAGGCAGCACTGATCTCTCAGCAGGGAGAGCCTCATGTTTGCTCACCTCCCACAGGAGTGTAACTGAGAAAAAGAAATCCAAAGAGGATCACTAACACCTTCCAGTCTTGACTGTTCCCCCACAGAGCCGAAGCTTCATTAATCAGGACTGTAGCTTCCCAGCCCTCCTCTGTCGGGAGGGTCTGCAGTATTTGAGATATTTAAGGTCTGTTAAAAACATTTAAACCATGTATTTGTGGAAAACTCTCTTGGTAATGACTAAGCCCTGGGCAGATCTTGTCTGTAATTTTTACATATACAGAGTTTTGCCTTCTATGGGTAGAATTTTATAGATCATAAATTCAAATGCTCAAAGAACTTTAAAAGTTATTTATTCTTACTGTCTCAACCAGTCTTCTGGCACTGAGCTATTGACTCAACAGAGCTTAGCTGAAACTGGCACTAATCTAACACTAATAATATTTTCTATTTTTTTTCCAGGCCCTTTCTGCCAAGAGCTTTAAACAGTGATGAGGTAAGCAAGAAAAGGCCAAATCCTGAACTTTGCCCTTAGATCTGGCTACTGTAGGTGCTCTCCACTCCAGACTAAACCCCACTTCTGCTGACTCTTGGGTCCACAATGACTCAATTACAGCTGTTAGTTATTACAGACTCCCTTTTGCCTCACACATCTGCAGTAAGAACACTCGTGGCAACACTCATAAAGATGGGCAAATAATGTTGAAGGCTAAAGGCCACAGCCACAATTATAGACACCCTTTTTGTGTTTGTCTTTGTCATTCTTGCTTCACTTACAGAAAGTGCAGTGATGACTGGGTCCAGAAAATGGAAATTACATCTTGAGTCTCAAGTGATTGTCTCTCACTAGCACATCATTGGGCACTCAAAGTGCCCTGAGCACCATCTGCAGACAAGCGTAAGTCTCAATCGGGGAAGCCAATGGTCTTCTCGGAGGGGTCTCTTGTCCTTGATCATCCAAGACTCATTATGTGACATAAGTTATATGACTTCTATAAGGACTACTCCCGCCTCAAGCCCAATATTACTCTGGGATCTGCTGCAAAGTGGCACTTAATAGGAGGAATACTGTGTTACTCAGCAGGAATAGCTGAGATAAAGAGGAAAACAAAAACATAAAGAAGAGAAAAATAGTCAATGCCGTTAGTGATTTATGCAATTGGCACTCCTGATTGTTACAAAAATCTCTTACATACTGGTGAGCATCTTCCTCGTTTTATAGAAGAGGAAACTGAGACATGAACTGTAGTTATTTTTTTTCAGGAAATAGTAAAAGTTTGGAAGAAAGAGTCTTTTTTTTTTTTAAATCATCTAAGAGGAAGAACTGCCATGCTGTGAAAAACAAATTAAACTGGAAACGTGCATACTAATTAGGAGCTGTTGCTATGGTGAATGGAGGAAGTGATGAACACTAAACTAAAATCTTCCAGAAAAGCTCACTCTTTATTGGATGGGAGTTACATTTCACATTGCTCCCCATGCGCACCCTTCCTGTCTCTCCCTCCTCCCAAATTTGTTCTCACTCAAGGATTTGAAATTTGAGAGCTTCCTGCTCAGCTGGGGAGTAACTTCACTTAATTTTTGTTGATTAAATTGAATGGAAATGTGAGTACATTTCTCTCCCCTTGAATTTTGTGCTTTTTTTCTTTACAAGACAGGAAAAGGTGTTCTTTGTTCTTCCTCCTATTCACAAAGCGCATAAAACAGAATGTCTTTTGCCCCAGCTGGTGAAGTGGACCATTCTCTAGTTTCTCCCTGGGCTTTGGACCCTTGACAGTGTCTAAGTTCACACTTATGGAAGATGCTGAAATGGGCATAAGCTGGTCCTACCTATTATCCCAAAGCCAGTTACAGTTTTACTGAGAAATGTATGTTGTGCTTTACCAAACAGCTATTAATACAGTCTCCTTCTCCCTCATCCTATCTGTATCTCTATCTATCCTAAAGATAGGAAGAGTTATTAATGACCAAGATTCCAAAAGAAGCACCAGTAATGATGGAAATAAGTAAAAGGTTTGTGTGCACCAGGCTGTGCTTTCTGGGGAAATACTTTCCCCTGCTTTGTTACCTGGTGAGTGCTCAGCACAAGGAATGAATTAGTGTCTCTAATTCACAGGTTCCTTATCTACAAAATGATGATTAGGGATAGCAGATCTTTAATTCTAGGATAATTCTACTCCCACTCTCCCTTTTTAGGATCATTATAGGATATATATAGAATATGGTAAGATTTCTATCATCTCATTTTGAGTAAAATCAAAGCTTCTCCAGGAAACCCTAATAGCATGTCAACCACCATTACAGTGAAATGACAAAGATAAATTACAGAAGACTTTGATCCTGGTGCCTGTCCACTAAAAAATAATAATAATAAAAATCAAAGGGAAGCGCAAATCATTGTCTCTAACCATATTAAACCCAGGAGAGCTGAATCTCTGCCTCTCTAAGAGGCCTATTGGCCTCACCCAGATATAATAACCAAAACTGTTAGATCTCTGATTGTCCTACTCCATCAACTCTGTACTGAGAGAGGTAGCATAGGCTAGAAGAAAGTGATGTCTGGAAAGCTGACTGCTCAAGCTGGCCCGCTCACAAGGGACAGCTTCTTCGTAGCTAATATTTTTTTTTCAGTAGAAATGATTATTTGAAAGCCATAGAGCAAGCTAGCGATAAAGTGTGATCACACGATAAAGCATGCCATTTAATTGAAATCACATTCATTGATCATGCACCACATGGAATGTGGTGTAGTCTAAAGAGTAAGAGCACAGACATGAGTAAATATTGGTTTCTGCTGCTCTACTTAGAGCAACAATGCACTGGCAGTTCTGTGAAAGAACACTGTGACAGACACAGTGGAATTACACTGGAGAAGGTCATCACTTTACTGGGAAAGAAAGGTGAGAGAAAACTTTAATGAAAAGTTACGTAAAGTTGAGACTAGTAGTACAGACTTGAGGAAGCAGAAGGAAGTTCTTAGAGTTCAAGACCAACCTAGGTTACATAGTGAGACTCCCATGTCAAAAAACAAAACGGACCTCTTGAAATGGCTCAGTGGGTAAAAGTGCTGGACCCAAGCCTGGCAACCTGAGTGCAATCTCCAGGCCCCCTGTGGTGGAAGGAGACAACTTTCTTCCACAAGTTATCTTATGACTTCCACAAATATTCACATGGGCATCCCACAATGCACTAAATGAATAAACCTAATAAATACGTATAATGCAAAAAAATTGGTTATATATATATGACTAAATATAAGTTTCTACCTGATCATGCTCCCCATAACTACAGTCATGTTTGGGTGATTTGAAAATGTTTTTTGGCAAGGCTACATGCAATTTGCCTGGATCTATTGGCCTGATATGAAATTTTACTCGTTATTTGTTACATATTAAACTACTCTAAATTAGTAATTAATTAGTTAGAAATAAGCATGGTATCTGTGATGGTTATCATCATTGTCAACCTGACTGGCCTTGAAGTCACCTAGGAGATACACCTTTGGGTTAAACTACTCTGGAAATACCTTTGGGTGTAGGCACACCCAAAGGTATTTCCAGAGTAGTTTAACCAAGAAGACAGGCCGTGAATGTGGGCAACAGTAGCCCAGTGCTGGGGGGCGGGGGAGGGTAGACTAGACAAAAAACAAAATCAATCAATCAAACAAACAAACAAACATAGTACAATAACAAAAACAGAAAGAAAGAAATCTGAGTGCAAGGATTCATCTCTTTGCTTCTGACTTCTGGTATGATGTGAATGGCTGTCTCTAGTCCCTGCTGCCATACCTTTCTGCTAGCACAGAATATACCCCTTCTTAACTTTAAGTTGTGGGTTGAAATCAGACCCGCTCCCTTTAGGTTCCTTCTTATCAGGTATTTCGCCCCAGCAATGAGTCAGAAAATGCTGAAAGTAATCGTTGCCCTAGCAAAGATGTGGGTCAAATATCCAGGCAGTCATATGGAAATGTATCTGGGAAGGTCTTTCTGATTTTTGGAAAGTTTATCCTAGCAGTGAATCTTAGAGAGCTCTTCAGGTAACACAAGGTTCATTGTAAATTACTCCCGGATGAGTAGGGCCCTTAAGAAAAGAGGGGCTGTGCTCGCTGCAGAAGAGTGGTCAGGAGGTCCTCACTGCTCATCCTCAAAAATGGCTCTTTTGTTTTCAATTGAAGATCAGCTTGAAAGCAAAGCATGAGTGTTTTATCTGAAGATGATAATTCCTATACGTCACTACCACAGAACACAGCATTTGCTGTAAGATACCATTTACCAAGCCCAAAACAAGGTATCAGATGGCATTTTAAGTGGTTTGTATATGTTGTTGTAGTTAATCCTCACAGCAAGCTATTGAAGTTAACATTGTTCAAGCCATTTTTATGCTCATATAACCAGGTAAATTCCAACAGGTAAAAAAAATGTAGCTAACTTTGCATAGTTGTATTAAAGATAGGATTAATTTTGCATCCTCAAGTATGCTCCAGTGAACACCTCTGTTGGTATAATGTTCTTTTGGAATGTATATACCTTATGCCCTTGTTCATTCAAATGCTGATTTCTCTCCTCCACTCTCTGGTTTCAATCTGGACATTGCATTGTGATACTTATTCTAAGCATTACCTGTCTCAACTTTGTGTAAACATGCCAAAATAAAACAACCAGCCAAAATATTGAGCAATGAAGAGGAAGGAGTAGGCTGGAGAGGGGAGGAGCCAGAGGAGAGGAAGGAGTAGGAGGCAGAGGAGGAGAGAGAGCAGAGGCTGGGAGAGCAGAGGCAGGAGGAGAGGTCTTGGAACGACGTGGAGAAATGAACCGGACCTAAAATTTCACAAAAAGCAAGTATAATGTAGGAAATCTAAATGTTAGGAAACTGTGAGGGCTTGGAGGTTTAGGATGGAGTAACTATTGCCCAGTATTGTGTTCTAGGTTAATTAAATAAATCCCAGTCTCTGTGTGGTGATTTGGGAATACAGCTGGTTTAGGGCTAACTGCAGCTTTACTAAGCACATATCAATAGCAAATATTAACTTGCCAATACAACACACCTCCAGGCATTTCAGAGGCAATAAGTCTTGGTTTTTTTAATTTCAGATGGTAAACAATGCTTGTGGAAACCAGAAACTAATAAAAGCAAAGCAATGTCAATGCTGAGGTGTTAGAAGCAATGTCTTATAGTACCAATTAAGACAAAGAGGTCTATAGAAAAGTTTGTTGAAAGAGAAAATTTTTGTGAAACTTCTAAAGAGAATGTCTGTAATTTATAGGGAAAAACAGAGAAGTATGGGAAAGTGTGTGTTTGTGTGTGTGCCCCACATGTGTAAAGGGTTCTCGAAGAAGTCAGAAGAAGGCATTGGATCCCCTGGAACTGGAGTTACAGGTGGTTGGAGTGTGGCCCAATGTGGGTGCTAGGAACCTAACTCGGGCATTCTGGAACATCAACTGTATTTAACCACTGAGCCTCTTTGCAGCCCCAAGGCAAAGTCCTTGTAGATGCATATATCATGCTTACAGTTCAGTGCATTGATAAGCTAATAGAGTCACTGACATATGAGGGGCTATAGCAGAAGAACAAGACAGCAAACTATTCCCTTCTTCCCTCAAAGATAAAGCTTCAGAAATCCTGGTTTGAGGGCTTAGGAGATGGGTCTACCGGTGAAGTGTTTGCTGTGCAATCATGAACACGTGGGCTTAGATATTCAGCATGTTCATAAAAAGCCAAGTATTGTTGCACTCATCTGTAACCCAATGCCAAGGAAGCCCAGAGAGGGGGAAGCCAGGAGCTCATCTAGTCAAATCAGTGAGCTCCAGGTTCCACGACAGTCCCTGTCTCTGAAAGGAAGTTGTAAAGCTATTGAGGAAGATAACCTATGCTCAGCTTCTGGCCTCATGCACAAGCATACATGTTCACATGAACCCACACCTACACATACATACACATATATTCTAGTTATAGTTCAGAAATGTCTGTGTGAGAGTAATTCTTTCCCATTGCTTGTGTTGTAGAAAAATATCTTCAGTGGAGTATACTCAACAATGTAATTAACCATTTTATTTCTTGTCTCTTCTCCCAGAACACCCCCTAACACACACAAGTTCCATTTACCTAGATAATATGGGAAGGCGAAGAGAAGGAAGTGAGCCCAAGATTGATGGGCCCTTCTGGAAAGAGGGAGGTATGGAGGCAGGGTGGGCAGAGTGCTAGATGTTTGGCAGGAAATCATCATCTCCAACAAAGGAGCCTGGAACAAAGCTGTCTTCACGAGGTACCCCTGCCCTCCTTACAAATGAGCTGTTACAAGGAAGGCTTTCCAGTTAATTAAGCTCCCTTTATGATTCTGTGGTGTGCTGAGTTCTGTGATTCATTTCTAAACAAACTCTCGGTCATTGTCTCACAGAGGACGGCTGTCAACGACTGCCTTCAGCTGTGTACTCCGGCACCTCATACCCAGTGAGTCAACAACTAGAACTGAGGACCAATTACCTTCATCTTGTTTTTCCTCCAAGAACTTTCGTTGCTTTATTTTTTTTGTTGCTAATGGCAGTCTCCCCGGCTAATATTGTTTCATAACATCTGCCAGGAAAATAAGAAATCTCTTGTAATCCTGGTAGCTTGTCTCTCTGGGTCACAGAGACTGTTTGTAAGATAAACCTTAAGTGGCTGTGAACAATGCCTTTGATAGACTCTCTTTGTTGAGTTCTCTCGAGAACATTTCCAAAAGGTGGTACGGGACATGATGAGTTAGGAAGTCATGGTGGAGGGGCTGCGGAGATGAGAAGTGTTGACTCAGTGAAGTAATTTCTGAGAAAGAAACTTGGATCAGACTTCGGGGGATTCTGTTTTCTTTGTCCAGACCTTCTTAAAACTTTTCTTAAAGCAACAAACCAGTAGCCCGAGAGAATGCCTTCCTGCTTTGGTGGGCCTCAGGCTACCTCTGGTGCTGGCATTTCTGAAGTCTTCAGTGACTTGGATCTCACATCCGGTTAGTGCAGAATAATTATAGTAATGTCAGCTCCCGGGTTTTCTTCAGGCAGTAGTCGAGGGCTGTGAAGTGAGTTGTCATCACATTTAGTGCTTAACAAAACCGTGACATACTTTCAACTTCATGTTATTCCGGAAACTTGAGCACTATTAGCAAAATTATATATAGCTAGTGCAGGAAGTAGCTTTCCGACTGAAAGGCCATGTCCTCAGGCAACACCGTATTCCATTTCTCAGATTCGCTGTTAGCCAAATGGGGTGTGTGTGTGTGTGTGTGTGTGTGTGTGTGTGTGTGTGTGTGTGGATTATAGACATAGTTTTTACTCACCCTCATCCTGACAGCAATCTGTCCATCCAACACACCTCCAGAGAGATAGCCTTTCTGAAACACAGACTTAACAATGTCTCTTCAGCCTCCTGAAAATCCTAGTGGTTCCCTATGGAAAATAAAGTCGGCACTCCTACAGTCGGCTCCCGACCGGTGCTCCACCTGCTGAACTTCCTGACCTTATATCTCATTATATGTTCCCTCTAACCCTAATTCTTTTGTAGCAGCCCACCCCTATCCTAGCAGTACCCCTGAGGTTTCCCACCTACCCACATAGTTGCCTGTCTCAAGTCATAAATATCTTCGAAGAGTTGAACAAAAGCATTCAGAACGGAGGCTGCCTTCCCGTCTTCTCCTTGCATGCTCTATGTGAATATGCTGTTTAGGGATGTTCCAGGGTGAAACACTCCCTGTCCATGCCCCTGTCCCATCACTGCTTGCTTTTCCATGCACTCTTTATGGGATATCTGACTCATTTTGTGCTGTCAACATGGCCTCCTGTTTTCAGTTCATGTTCAGGAGAACTTGCCTCACATACCCACTGTGCATTTCTCTTTCTAGAACAGATTCATCCCCACAGCAACTACATCATGAAATGTTTTGAGGACCAGATAGTTATCATTTTACAATTAAGCTTAGTCTCTTAGGAATTAAAAAGATGTTGTAAGGTCTAGATAGATGTTTTGAGGTTGATAGATTTAAGATGATCATTTGGGTACAAAACTTCATGCTCACCAAAATAGGATAAATAGTATTTTCTTCAAGCTTGTCAAAAACCTTTAGATTCGACATTGTGTATATAAGTCTTACCTATTGGTCTTTATAATTGTTTCATAATTGTTCTTATTGTACATAGTTTTTTTAAAAAATAGCCCTTTTAATTAGATAAAAAAGAGGAATGGTAATAGCACGGTCTGGTGCTTTGTATTTGATTGTTAACGATGTCCCTCCCTGAGGTCTGCTTGCTGGCATTTATGAGCAGACTTTCATGTGTCCCAAGTATTGCTGTATAACCTTGCTTCCCTGACTGGCTAAATAAAGGGCCTATACCTGGGAAGATATTAACTCCCTAAACTACCCTCATCCCATGCCAATTGCTCTACTAACTATCTGGGATAGTTCCTATCCATAATTCCATAACTGCTTGCTTATGCTTTCCATCTGGGCCACTTCTCTCCAACTGGATTCTCAAAGTTCCTCCTCCCAGCCCAGGTGCTTCATTATCTCTCCCATGGCGACTCTGCTCCTCTCTCTCCTCAGTACCTGTCTTCTCTTGTGATTCTTCTCTCCCCCAAGCCCGTGAACTCTAGCTCTGCCCCTCACTTCTGACCCTCCCAGGTGTAAGCTTTTTATTCAGCCAATCAGGGATGCAAGGATATACAGCAATACTTGGGGTACGTGAATGTCTGCTCATAACAGACAGCAAGAAGACCTAGAGGAGCAACATAGTTAATCAAATACACGGCACCAGACCATGCTGCTGTCATGCCCTTGATTCTGTCTTGCCCACAAACCAAGAAAGCCAGAAGGGAGATTTAGGTCCCCACCTGGTTTTTTTATATTTTTCTTTACTCTTCTATAGAAATGCCTGTAAACTATACATGAGATCATGACCAAAACTTTGCGACATCTGGACATCTCCTGAATGGGCCAACTAGACTGACCAGCTCTTCTCCCCATACCTCAACCCAGTTTCTGCCATAAGTCCTATGAGACGCCACTAGATTCACAGTGGGATGTCACTGCATTTTCTGGAACTCAATTCTGCAATACAGAAGCTCTGGTTTCTCTATCAGCTATGTATTATCTATCTATTTATCTATCTATCTATCTATCTATCTATCTATCTATCTATCTATCATCTATATCATCTATCTGTCTATTGTCTCTAGCTCCTACATATAATCCTATAATAAAACTTTCTAAATTCACTCTCCTGTTGTTCATGAATTTCATTCTTGGAATTCACAAGACATAGGATTCTAGAAACCACTGATCAAGGGTTTGGTGGATATTGATTTGTCTACGATCATATCACCCGTTATGTTCACTTGAGTGGTTGTTTGAATGAGAATGGTCTTCATGAGTTCAGATGTTTGAATGTTTGGTTCTCAAATGGTGCTTGGGAAGGACTGGGGGTATTGCCTTGTTGAAGAAGGTTTGTCACTGGAGTTGGGCTTTGAGGTTTTAAAAATTCCATTACATTTTCAATTATGTATGAGAGTTAAAGTATGAACTCTCAGCTACTGCTCAAGAGTCATGCTGCCATGTTACCTGCCATGATGGCCATGGTCCCAGCCAATGAGACTGTGTTTACAATAAACTCTTTCTCATACACGTTTCCTTATTTGCAACTTTTTTTTCATGGCAATAGAAAAGTAACCAAGATACTTGAAGTAAAAACGAAAGCCTTCTTTGCTCCCAAATCCCTATTATCCCCATAGCAGTTACAAACATTTGGCTTCAAAGTGAACTATATCTTATACCCTTTGATATGAGAGTTGTGTTTCTTAAATTAACCATAATGGCACAGCATCTGGGGGTATGCTGGTTAGCATTAATTGTCAACTTAACCCAATAGAAGTACCTAGGAGGGTTATGATAAAGAATTATCAAGGTCATGGTGGTCTGGGCATGCCTTTGGGGGACTGTCTTGATGATCAGCTGAAGTAGGAAGAAGATACAACACAGTACTGGTAGCTTCGTTCCCGAAGCTGTCTACCAAACCATGTCAGAATAAAGAAAGGTGGCTAGCAAGCAAACAGACAACATAGATACATGCATTTCTCTTCGCACTTGGCCTCGGGTGTGATGCGCTGAGTTCCTGCCATGACTTCCCCCCTAAACCATGGCCTGTAATACAGAATTGTGAGCCAAGTACATCTGCTCTCCTCTAAGTTACTTTCTCTCAGAATATTTTATCACAGCAACAGAGATCAGTTGCACAGGCAGCAAGTGAGGAAATAGAGTTCAAGGAAAAGTTTCTTGCCTGATGACCAATGAACAGAACCCTGAAGGCAGTAAGGAAGTAAGTTTTAAAAAAGCCTTTGAAAGAGGGTTTCAAGGAAAGAGGTGCTGTTTGCCAGTTTCCAGAACTGAAAGGTCATGGTGGTTAAAGCCTAGTGAGCTCGGAATGCTATGATGAAAGAAATCCACATAAGACCCAGGCACAGATTCTTTTTAAATTCTTATAAATTTTAGATACAGTGAAATACACAGATCTTAAATGGAAAATTACTAGCCTATTCTTTTTCTTCACAGATGATTAATTGGTGTTATAATGTATGAACATCTCACAATAATCCATTTTCTCTTGGAATTCATTTGAATTATATCCAGTTTCTCACTATGATGAATGAAGCTTTTATTATTATTACATATAAATTCATTGTGTTTATACATCTTAATTTCTCTTGGATAAATATTTAAAGATGATCTTTCTGGGCCATCGCACAATGGACTTTTGATTTTAAATGCAATAGAACTGGTTTTCAAAAGTAGTTGTCCTGTTTTTCATTGTCCTCAGCAATGCAGAGTTCTTCTGTTTCTACATTCTTTTTGATACAGAGAGTGTTGGTCAACATAAAATTATTATTGTGAAAATAATTTATATTGTAATATACAAAATTCTTATTGTAGGATGAACATCTATCTCCTTGCAGCTTCAGCACGTGTTACCCTTTAGCAGAAACCTGAAGGCAGCAAAGGGAAAAACTGTGGAGAGGTCATGAGAAAAATAAGCCACACAAAAAGAACAGCAAAGGAATTAGCTGGGAATAAGAAACCAAAAAACCATAGTGCCTGGGATGTGGCGAGCTAATAATGGTGAACATGTTTTTATTTGCTTGTTAGACATTTTCTGTATCATTCTCTCTAGAGATTCAATCCGAGGGTTTTGCTCATTACATTAATAGTTTTCAAGATTATTTCTATGTCCTGCATAATGAGCTTTTTAAATTTATAACTTTCTAAACATGAAAGGAAATGATCAAAAGGTTTCTATCAGTAGCTCTCCTATATACAAATGACAGACTGAGAAAAAATTCAGGGAAACAACACCTTTAATAGTAGTCTTAAATAATACAAAATATCTTCAGGTAATGCTAACCAAGAAAGTGAAAGACTTGTATGAAAAAAATTTTAGGACACTGAAGAAGATATCAGAACATTGAAAGATCTTCCATGCTCATGGATTGATAGGATTATGTGAGAAAAATATTATTTTCAAAACAAGAAAAATAAAATAAAATTCTTTAGGAATTTTAAAAGAAAAAGAAAGTAAGTAAAGTTCAGTTTATCTTTATTTCATTGCTTTTTAAAACATTTTTGGAAAGAAGTCTCTGTAGGTGACTTCTACAAATCCTATATCATGCTACATGAACACAAATCCTAGCTTTAAAAGATGCTATCAACTAAATTTTTGAAACAAATGTTCTGTTTTCTTCTTCCATTTTTATTTCATGAACTGGGTGATATCTCATGATATAGAGGAGAAAAATTTAGGGAAAGGTATTTTTAAACAATAAATCAAAAAATAAATGATCAAAATTCAAAAGAGCCAGCTTATAATTGACATAATTAGAAGTTTAGTGATAGCTTACAATGGCAAAGCTACAAGGCACTTAAATCCATCCTTAGTACTCTAAAAGAAGAAGGAGAAGTAGGTAAGAAATATTTGAGAAAACATAAATAGAAAGGAATTAGCACTAATAAAGAACACTTATGAAACTCCTACAGCTAGCAGACAGTATCCTTTTTCTTTTGATCCAAAACAAGGCAAGAATGTTTGTTCTTATGATTTTTGCTCAACATTGTACTTAAGGTCCTAGCCAGCAATAGATCATGAGACAGAAATAAAAGTTTGGGATTAGAAGTGAATAAATATTTTTTGTTTGATTGATTTAAACATTTATTTTAAAATAACATAATTATTTACATAGAAAATTCTGAAGAATTCCATTCCCTGGAGTAGAATTCTAGCAAATAAATAGCTTTCCTATGAATTTTAAATAGATGAAAAAGCAATTTAGTGAGGACATTATTGAAAAAGCATCTTGCTGTAGATAACTTATTTTTCAAGTATTTAAATTTTAAATTATGTAATTAACAGATATTAATTTTACATATCAATGAGTTACATTATAACATTTTCCTACATACACATGTATTTCACTCATATTCATCTGCATTTTCCTCTCGTCGTATCTCCTTCCTCTTCTAAACAAGCCACCTTCTACATGTTTTTTCTTTTTGTTTTTTTCTGTGTGTGTGTGTGTGTGTGTGTGTGTGTTCAAGAGAGGGGAGAGAGAGACCAATTGAATTTCATTATGTTGTTTACATGAGCATAAACATCTTACCAGTAGTTATGCCACTAAATAAAATGTCTCTCTGCTATCAACAATATATATGCTCAAAGAGAGGTGTAGCCTTCTTCCACGGCAGGGCTTGAAAGGTTCAATCATGGCTACTATGAGAGTAACAGCAATATCATGTCTGGAAGTCAACGTTCAACACTGTATTCTCATCCCATTTTCATCTGGCTCTTTTATTCTTTCCATGATGTTTCCTGTGCCTTTGAGGAGGTAATGTAGATGTCTCATTTATAGCTTGTCACTCAAAAATCACTTGTCCTCAGTATTTTGCCCAGTTATGAATCTCTGTAGTCATTACTGACCACTTCAGAAAAGGATCTTCTTTGACCTAAGCTGACAGCAGTATTAATTTGATCACTGGCTTTTGTTTAGACTCGTGTGTTTCTTCCTGGATTCTGGAATGTTTTCTCACTCTGGGAGTTCCTCCATAGACCACTTATCAATGACATTTAAAAAATAGTTAACGTCATCAGAGAAGGTTTTTCCTGTAGCAGATGGGAACAAATAAGAATGGCACACAGCCAGACATTAGGCAGAGAGTGAGAAACCTTAGACCACTCAGCCCTAAATGGGATGGTCCACCAAAACCCTCCTTTTTGGGTGTTGTATTTGTTTTGCAGGTTTGGGGATTTTGTTACTGTATTGTGTTTTTGGTTTGTTTTTTGAGAAAGAACTTAAAGTTGGGTGGGTACAGACAAGAAAGTATGATCACAAATTCAAAAAACTCAAACATAATCAAGAGACCAAATTTAAGAATCTATGAGTATAAAGGGTTGAGATACAATTAAATCTATAGAAAATATATTTAATTAAATTGTAGCCCAAAATTCAAAAGTTAGTGTAAGATAGATATCTAAATACAAGGTGTATTTAGAATCTCTAAGACACATGAACAGAAAATCTTTTCTCCATGATACATTATAATTAAAATGTTAAGATTACAGAGTGAAGAAACTGTATTGAAGAGTCTGGAGAAAATTTTCAACTTATTTTCAGAGGAAAGCAGATGAGAACAAAATCAAATTTCCCAGCAAAACCACAAAAGCCAGGAAACCATAGAATGATATATTTACTCCTAAGTGTAAATTATTGTCAATTAATATTAGTATGTATATGAAAGTGAAGTGTTCTTTAGAATTTAATGGGTAAGTAAACCCTCCCAAGATTAGAGAAAACTAAATGCACTACCATCAAAGTATTTCAAAAGATACTTGAAATAAGCCTATTTACAAAGGAAAATGGATAGTCTTATTCACAGAGCTCAGCAAAAAATTTCTTGGGAGGAATAAATGAGAACTAATAACTAGTCAAGCAAATTTAATTCAACAAACAGTCCAAGAAACCTGTTATAAACATAAGAGAAAAAAGAGTAATTATTCAAATCAACCAGAGAAACAAACAACAAATAACCATAAATCAAGGTACTTCTCAACAATACCTCCCTAAGTGTAAATGGGCTTACCTATAATTAATGATGATGCAAAATAATTGATTAAAGTGGATTAAAACAAGAGCCTATTATTTTTGGTCTATAAGAAACACATCTCACTAACACACAGAGACAGAAATTAAAAGAATGTATATTAGTATATGAAACAAATAAAACCCTGAAATAAGTAAAAGGAGATGCATGGCATGTCAAAGAAGCCTTTGCACCAACATCAAAAATAAGTAAAGAAAGTTAGTGAATATTAATGAATGTAAAACCCTATTATGGAGATATGATTGCATATATATGCAACAAATATTAGTGTACTCAAATGCATAAATAAAATATTACTGCATTTAAAGGACTGACAGGTCCATGTTCAGTAATAATGAATGACTTATCACATACTCATAAATAGATTCAAACTAAATGCCCCCAAATGAGGCTCTAGAGTTAAGTTGTACCACAGAATCAACAGACATCTAAAGACAAATCCATCTAATAGATGCTGAATACACATTGTTTGCAATAGCCTATGGAAAGTTCTCTAAAATTTATCATATTGGAGGCTATAAAGTAAGATTTAAAAAATTAAAATAAATTCTTTTATTTTTATCAGGTCATAATGGAATCATATAAAAAGGAATAGCAAGAGAAAAACACAAATATAGACATATTTGTCTATATATACATATTCATTCTTGAATCATCAGCATGTCAACGACTAAATCAAATAGAAATTTTAATACTTAGAACCAAATGAAAATAAAAACAACATAGCCAGAACCTGGAAACAACCCAGATGTCCATCAACTGAGGAATGGATACAGAAATTGCGGTACTTTTACACAATGGAATACTACTCAGCAATTAAAAACAAGGAAATTATGGAATCTGCAGGCAAATGGTGGGATCTAGAAAAGATCATCCTGAGTGAGGTATCCCAGGAGCAGAAAGACATACACAGTATATACTCACTTATAAATGGGTACTATACCTATAAGAGAGGATAAACATATTAAAATCTGTACACCTAAAGAAGATAAAGAAGAAGGAGGACCCGGGTAAGATGATCAACCCTCACTTAGAAAGACAAATGGGATGGACATTGGAAATAGGAGAAAACAAGTAACAGGACAGGAGCCTACCGCAGAGGACCTCTGAAAGACTCTACCTAGCAGTATATCAAAGCAGATGTTGAGACTCATAACCAAACCTTCAGCAGAGTGCAGGGAATCATTTGAAAGAAAGGGGAGTTAGTATGACCTGGAGAGGACAGGAGCTTCACAAGGACCAAATATATCACAGCACAGGAGTCTTTTATGAGACTGTTTCTCCAACCAAGGACCATGTATGGATATAACCTAGAACCCTTGCTCGGATGTAGCCCATGATAACTCAGTATCCAGGTGGGTACCCTAGTAAGGGGAACAGGGACTATTTCTGACATGAACTCAATGGCTGGCTCTTTGACCTCCCCCCCCCCCGCTCCCCGAGGGAGGAGCAGCCTTGCTAGGCCATAGAGGAGGACATTGCAGCCAGTCCTGAATATACCTGATAAGCTAGGGTCAGATGGAAGGGGAGGAGGACCTCCTCTATTAGTGGACTTGGAGAGGGGTATGAATGGAGATAAGGGAGGGAGGGTGAGATAGGGAGGGAATGAGGGAAGGGGCTATGGCTGGAATACAAAGCAAATAACCTGTGACTAATACAAAAAAATAAAAATTATTAAAAAATTAAGCTATACCAAGAAAAAAAAAAAGAAAATGAAAACAAAACTTTCAAAAACCTTTTAGCAGTTCTAAGAGAAGATTTGCATCTATGACTTCTGGGACTAAAAAAAAAAATCCATTATTGCAAATAAATCACTTAGTAATGCACCTTACAGAATTAAGAATTGTAAGGGAAACCAAACTGCAACTTAGTAGGTAGAAAGAAATAATCAAAATTAGCGTGGTAACGAATTAAATGGCAACTAACAAAACAATATAGAGAATAAATGACACAAGGAGTTCATTCTTTGAAAAGTAAATAGAATTGATAACACCCTGTCTTAGTGTTTCTATGGTAAGCATCATGACCAAAAGCAATTTGGGGAGAAAGGATTTATTTCCACTTATAACTCTCAGGTCATTCTTTATCGCTGAGGAAAGTCAGGGCAGGAACTTGAAGGTAGAAGATGCTGCAGAGGCAAAGGAAGAGTGTTGCTTATTGGTTTTCTTCTCATGGCTTTCTTATATAGCTAAGACTAACCATCCAGGGCGGTTCTCTCCACTGTGGGATAGACACACCCACACAAATAATTAGTCAAGAGATGGACCCCTCCCCCCCATTGGCTTGCTCACAGGTCAATCTGATAGAAATATTTTCTCAATTGAAATTTCCTCTTTCCAAATGACTCTAGCCTATGTTAAATTGACACAAAAACTAGCTAGCACAAATCCTAAGACTAACTGATGGAAAGACATAGAAGACCCAAATTAATAAAACTAGAGAAAAAGGTAATATTAGAACAAATAATAATAATAATAATAATAATAGTAAATAATTATAACCCAGAATCTTACAAACCCTATATTCAAACAAATGGAAAACTCCCAATAGATGGACAAATTCCTAGATACTTATGACTTACCACAAATACATGAAGAGGATATATATAATTGCACATACACAATTAAAATAAATAATAGTTTATTTTAAAAACCTGAAATATGTCTTTCCCAAGTGTGTTTCTGACATGAAGTATATTTAGAATATGTAAGGGCCTCAAAAATGAAACACCAAAAGGCAACCAAAACAAAAATCAAAACAAAACTGAAATTATCTAATCATTAAGAACACAGTTGTAGCCCATGGCAGCTCAGTATCCAAGTGGGTACCCTAGTAAGGGGAACAGGGACTGTCTCTGACATGAACTCAATGGATGGCTCTTTGATCACCTCCCCCTGATGGGGGAGCAGCCTTACCAGGCCACAGAGGAAGACAATGCAGACAGTCCTGGTGAGACCCGATAGGCTAGGGTCAGAGGGAAGGGGAGGAGGACCTCCCCTATCAGTGGACTTGGAGAGGGGTATGAGTAGAGATGAGGGATGGAGGGTAGGATTGGGAGGGAATGAGAGAGGGGGTTACAGTTGGGATACAAAGTTAATAAACTGTAATTAATATAAAAAATAAAATTGAAAAAAAAAAAACACAGACAAAGAGCCAGTGGTGGTAGCTCATGCCTTTGATCCTAGCACTCAGGAGGCATTGGCAAGTACAGTTTGAGTCTGTGAGTTTGAGGCCAGCCTGGTCTACATCGAGAGTTTCAAGACAGCCAAGGCTACACAGAGAAACCCTTTCTCAAAAAAATTAAACAAAGAAAACAACACAGACAAAAGTCAACAGACAGCTTTTAAAAGATGCTGTTGATGGACAATATATACATAAAAAATGCTCATCACCCTTAGTCAACAAGGATATGGAAAGATGAGCAAAACATTAAAATTGCCATTCACCCCAGTCAGAATGGTTATCAAGAAAACAAGAATATGTCAGCCAGGATGAAAGACAAAAACAAAACAAACAAAAACCTCTTATAGACTGATGATCAGATCATAAAATTATGAAATCACAATGGAAATATATATAGAATTTCCTCAGAAAACTGAAAACTAAAGATGCATGATCCATCTATCATACTCCTGGGCACATACCTTAAAGGATCTAAATCTGCAGAGAAGAGAGATACATCATGTTTATTAGCACACTATTCATAATAGCCTATACGACTATCAACGGATGGATGGAGAATGATGAAAGAGTGGTAAATATACACTATGGATTTTTTTTTTAATTTGTAAAAAGAAGATCTTACTATTTCTCCCTGGCTGGCCTGGAATTCTTTATGTAGACCAGTCTGGCTGGCCTGAAATGCAAGAGATCCACCTGCCCGAGTGCTAGAATCAAAGATGAGCACCAGCAGGCCCAGCCTCACAATGACTTTATTCTGCCACCAAGAAGTTAAGCTATTTGCAGGAAAATGGATAGAGCTAGAGATCTTCATCTTAAGTGATGCAAGCCAGACTTAGAACGAAAAAGAAAAACATAAAAAGGCTGGAGGGGAGGCAAGAGATGGTAATTTGGGCTAAATGTGAACAAAGCCTACTCTATTCGTTTATGAAAACATCCCAATGTAACCATAATTTTATACAACAAACATGCCAAGTCTCATTCGATGAAAATAAAAATGAAAAAAATTAATCTAAGAATCCTTTTAAGGTAATAAAAGGAATGAACTCAAATCATGAGAGCAAAACTAATGAAAACTTGCAGAAGGATCAGGTTATAAGTTTCTATCGAGATTTTTAAAGCAAAGCCATGGTTGGCCAAAGTGTAGCAGGATCGCTGTCACTGCAAGCAGCCCCTGATCACAAGGCCTAGAGAAGGGTTGAGAAGCCCTTTTGGAATGCAATCTTGACATAGCATTCTCTGAAAGCCAGGCACACAGCACTAGAATTTCACATTCCCATTGCCGGATTTCAGTCTTTGTTCCAGCTCCTCCCTTTTCAATAGGAAATGTTTTCCCCATGACATGGTATCTTGGATCACCTGTGCTTTTCATGTCTTACCTGGCCTTACAGCTCAAGTTTGCACTCTTCCTGAGGAAGAAGCAGAGTCTCTGGACTTAACTATTGGATGATGATGCATCAATCAAGACTTTAGGGACTCTTGGAAAGAAACTAGACTCAGATTGTGTTTTGAAATGTACGAGACTTTGGAAGCCCTGGGTAAAATGTCAGTGTTTAGATAAAGGTCCCTCATGGTCAATGTGGGCTTAATGTGCAGCCCACGGTGTTATGGGAATGTGGGGGTTAGGGATCTTTATAAGGAGGGGTTTAATAGGAAGTCTTGGGGTATTAAGCCTTGGTGTTGAAGAGGACCCTGAAATCTTAGCCATGGCATTACCAACTCTGTATAAAATAACTGGTTTTGTTCTATCTAGTGCTTCTGCATAACAGGCTGTCTGACTACAGGCCCAAAGCAATTGGGACAGTTTATCATAGACTGGCACACTGGAAACTATGAGCCAAAATACAGTAATTATTATTCATTTATTTCTTAGACTAATGGAAAAGTGACTAACAGAGATCTTTTTAATATATTTGTTATTTATTACAATTTATTTATTTTGTATCCCAGCTGTAGCCCTCACCCCTATCCCCTCCCAATCCTGCTCTCCCTCTCTCCCTTCCTCATCTCCTCCCATGCCACTTCCCCAGTCCACCAATAAGGGAAGACCTCCTCCCCTTCCATCTGACCCTATCCTATCAGGTCTCATCAGGACTGTCTTTCATAGTCTTCCCCTGTGACCTGGTAAGGCTACCCCTCCAACCTTCTCAGCAGGAGGTGATCAAAAAGCCAGCCACTGAGTTTATGTCAGAGACAGCCTTCCCTTACTAGGAAGCTCATGGGCTACATCTGTGCAGGGGTTCTAGGTTATCTCCATGAATGGTCCTTGGTTGGAGTATCAGTCTCAGAAAAAACCCCTGGGTGAAGATTTTTGCTTCTGTTGTTCTCCTTGTGGAGCTACCGATTCTTTCAGGCCTTTCTATCTCCCCATTCTTTCATAATATTCCCTGCACTCTGCCCAAAGTTTGGCTATGAGTCTCAGCATCTGCTTTAATACCCTTCTGGGGTATTAAAGAGGCCCTTTAAAGAGGTATTAAAGAGGTCTTTCAGAGGCCCTCTGTTGTAGGCACCTATCTTGTTCCTTGTTTTCACCTTTTCCGATGTCTATCCCATTTAACAGAGATCTTGAACTGGATCTTAGATTTAAAAAATAATTACACAGCAGGCAGACAATTTGAACATAGTTTATATAATATGTAGCATTATAATACTATGTCAATTTTTCTGAATTCGATTAAGGTATAACATTTTTTGACAGAGACATTCTGTTCTTTGTATCTGGGCTTGTATTAATACTCTTTTTAATGCTGTGACCAAATACTTAATGATTTGAAAAAGGAAGCTTTTACTTTGGTCATGGTTTGAGTGTGCAGCTCATCTTTGTAGAGAAAAGATAGAAACGCACACAGTTCACCACTGTGATGCCAGGAGCTTTAGGCTGCTCCTGTCTGGGAAGATTAGGAAGCAAAGAAAAAGGAACAGCAGTACATCGTTGATTGGTTGGGTGTTTTCTCTTTGCCTTTTTAAATTCAGCCTAGGATTCCAACTCATGGGTTGGTGCCATGAACCTTCAGGATGGATCTTCCTCTATGGAAAAGCACTCACAGGCACAACCAGACACATGTCTCCTGGATAATTCTAGTTCCAGTCAAATTGAACATTAACCAGCAAAGGCCTCATGCTCTCCTTCAAACTGAAAATTTTCTTCTTTATTTTTCCACCTGCAGTTCCTCCTATTCTTCACATTTCTCCTTAAAAACAAAGAGGTAGACTTTGAAAATGAATGTGATGAATAGGAGAAACTACAAATGGAGAAAATAAATGACAAATTTTTCCCCTTTCACATCCATCTTTCTTTTTTCAGCAATCCCCTAGCATTTCTTGCATGCAGCACACTGTCATGAGGATTGACTCATTAGGGACATAGGAGCAACAGATTTAAGAGCAGCGATTCAGCACCAAGACAACTTTTTCTTATAACATCCATTTCTATCTTTTGTATGTTTGTTTTTTTTTTATTCTCCAGAATAACCTCTAACCCTTTCAGAACTAACCTAAGCTCACATGTAAACTTCAAAACAAAATAAATATTATAGACATACTTACTGATAAGTAGTTTGACTTGTTACAGATAGTTTATACTTGTCTTTAAATGTGTGTTGTACACAATGCCAAGAGCCTACAAGCAGCACCATTTTCCTTAGAAGATGCTAGAAGCTTTCACTGAATCTCAACAATGAGTAAAGGGACATGAAGACTGGGTATCTTTGATCACAACAAACAAACCAGAAAATTGCTCCTACCTTAAATTTTATGCAGAGTCAAATCTATACTTCATAGTTGTTCTGATGTGGGCATTAAATTCCCCTCACAGGCCTCTGTGATTAAACACTTGGTTCCCACATGGTGGCACTATTTGGAGAGAAAGTGTCACTGTGAACATGAGACTTGGGCTATATAGCCAAGGTCTACTTTGGGTCTTTCACTTTCCTGGCCCACCAAGATGTGACGAGTTCCAACAACATGCTCTAACTCCATCATGCTTTCCCTGCCATGATGGACTCCATCACCTTCAGTTGTGAACCAGAGTAAGTCCTTCTTCCCTCATATTGCTTCTGTCATGCCCTTTGTCATGGAAACAAGCACAGTAGTTTCCTATAAAAACAGGCTTTCAAAGAATTATAATATTGCATTAAAATCAAACTAAGCAGCACTTGGTTCAATGTGCACTTCCTCTCCATTTTAGAGGAAAATAAGAAAAAATAAGGATAGTCCAGCTAGACTATATTAATCATCAAAAGGTAGATAGAGAGAAAACAGCCCTCATCTCAGGACTCATTGACTCCTACTTATTCTCTAATTTATACACCAACATTTCTGAGTCCCACCTCTCTTACGGAAATGGCATCTGTTAGCTCGCAGCAGCCATGCAGCTGGGAAAGTCCTTTACTTCTGCATGTGTTGTAATGATAAGGGAGTTCCAGTAGCCCTTAAACACTTTGAATAAGACACTAATTTTAAGCCTGAAGAGGAAAAATTTCTTAGATAGTTCTTGACTTCTTCATTCATCTCTTCTCAGTGCTCCCAATAATGGAACCCTAGAAACAAAAAAATGACCCGAGGGCTCAGGACTAGGATGTAGACAAAAAGAAAGAGTACCAAATAAGTTCAGTTTATTTCTCACCACACAAAGCACATTCCTTCTGGCTTAGTCTAACCTTGTACATACCATTGCACTAAAGATAGATCTAACATTTATCCCTAGAACATTGCTTGCTTTACTATTGTTAACTTCTTCAAGCACAGTGGTTTTCCCAAGAGGTTATATTTGGAGATCACAAAAAATAAATAAATAAAATAAAATAAAAAAGCAGTTTTGATCTTCCTAGAGCCAGAACTCCCTCCCCTTCTTAATATGAGGGCAAGCTCTGTCTTGTTCAGTCCATGACATTCAGCAAGACAATGTCATCCCTGTGCTACTGTTTACAGAAACATAGCTAAAGGCACTGTATGAGTTTTCAAACAGTGGGCAAATGCACAGGATTGCTATAAATGTCAGGGCTATCCAAGAGGTAAATGTTTTTAACAATCTTTGATAGGTTTTGATGCTGAAAAGACTGAAGGATACCAGGAAAATTGTATAAATAATCCCGTTGCATATTTTCCCTGTGCCTTTCTCGGTTTGCCATGGCTTTTGACATACATGTGGGTTGTTTTGTAATCAGCTTGATTCTGATGTAGTATTGATGAGAAAATGGATCCCTCACTCAATTTTACTGGTAAAACAAATCCTGCTAACCTGTAAAATATCCATTTAGAGCAGTGGCCCTCAGCCTTCCTAATGCTGCGACCCTTTAATACAGTTCTTCATGTTGTAGTGACCCTTCAACCACAACAACCACAAAATTATTCTTATTACTACTTCATAACTGTAATTTTGCTACTTACATTAATTGTAATATAAATATTTTTGGAGATAGACTTTTGTCCAAGGGGTCATAATGTACAGATTTGAACTGCTGGTTTAGAGTTTGGAGTTGTCATGTTATAAGCAATCATAGAAAAGATGATTGTGAACGGGATGACAGTTTCTATGAACCTCTGTATATATTTTACAAGACCCTTTAGGATGGAAAGGCTCTATAGGATTGGTCACTTAGGTATGTTGTGTGGCATAGAGAAACCTATCTGTTCTAAATATGCTCTTCCATAACAAACTTCATGACCAAAAACAACAGAAGGGTTTATTTCAGCAGCCTACAGTTCATCTTCAAGCAAGTCAGGGCAGAACTCAAGAGCTTGAAGCAGAAACCATAGAAGAATACTGCTTGCTGACTCGATGGCAAACACAAGCTTAAATAGTTTTCTTTTTTGTTAAATATTTTATTTAGTTTCATTTCATGAGGATAAGTGTAAGTGAACCATCCAAATGCAGTGTTTCTGGAGACCAGGAGAGAGTACTAAACTTCCTGAAACTGGAGTTACAGAGAGCTAAGACTTGCCATGTGAGCATTGGGTCCTTTGCAAAAACAGTAAGTGCTCTTAATTGCTGAGTCATCTTTCTGTCCTCCTAAAGTAGCTTTCTTAAATGGCCCAGGACTTCCTGCCTAGGGACCATTGCTGCCCACAGTGAAATGGAGCCTTCTGCATCATTTATCAAGATAGTCTCCAACAGATGTATTCACAGGCCAACCTGATCTGGTCTGTTTCTTTCTGAGTTGAGTGTAGGCTGTGTCAAATTGGAAATCAAAGCTAATTAGGACATTGTCTCTATGTAACCAAATAGACATACAACTGTTCTAAAAGTGTACATTTTACCTAATCAACATATTAGGCTGATATTTTTATATACACCCAAACTATTATGAGCTCTTGAACCATATGCTAAAAATATTTTTCCTTTGCTAAGATAACTAATTGCAAAAGCAAGCTGTGGCAGTGTGGTGTCAATCAAGTGTCAGAGCCTCGACTGCAGACTACTTTTTAAGATAATGTAAGAAAACTGCCAATAGTCTCCACATACAGCTAGAGCTGTGGATAGAGTTAAGAGCAACGGGCACCAGTCAGCATTATTTTGTGGCGCCTAAATCCACCCACACTGTGGGTGGCAGTTTCCTCTGTGTTGGATACAATAGTGACACCTTGAACCACCTTGAGCTGCTGTGCTTAGTGACCGCCATGGGACCCTAACAAGATCTGGTCTATTTCAATTATCTTATGATGTGAGGGAGAGGCTCTTGGGGCTTATCAGTATCCAAGACGCACACATATCCACCTTGAGGTTATGCATACAGCAATCAATTGCTTGGATGAAAAGGGGGCCTTTCCAGTGGTGCTCTTTTTGCTAGTCACCCATGCTGCGCGTGTCAATCTTCAGTGGTATAGCTTTCTCTGAGGTACCCATGTAACCATGGCAAAGTCATTAGTGCACCAAATTGGAGCTGGAAGAACTTTTTCTTTGATCTCTCCATGCTCAACTCAATCTGCAGATAGACATTTCTTTATGATTCAAAAAAAAAAAACAATCTTGTGACACACACCATATTTTGTTAGAATTAGCATCACTACTGTTCAGACATGAATAATAACTCTTGCCAATGTTGGCATTAATTTCATCACCAGTTTTTCCTGCTATGATAGAAAAATGAAGAAATTAATGTTGATTATTACCCTGGTTTCTTTTTTATTGCCACGATAAAACACTATAGCCAAGCCAACATATAGAAGAAAGAGCTGTTTTGGACTGATGATGGCTCCAGGAAGATAAGAGTAGTTCGTGATGGGGGAGCAGAGGCAACAGGCAGCAGGCAGCTGGAGTGGACCAATATCTGAGAACTCTTGACCTACAAGCGGAGAAAACAGGGAACAACTAGAGCACCAAGAACAAAGAATGGCATGTGGTTTCTGAAATCTCTAAGTCCCCCTTCAGGGACATATTTCCTTCAGTAAAGCCACACGTCTTAACTCTATCTAATAGTGTTACAAACTAGGGACCAAGTATCAAATGCCCCCAAAATATAAGGGACATCAAGTTCAAATCTCTACAGTTACGTACACACTATATTTTGTGTTTTTTCCAAACTTCACAGCAAAGCAACACACACTAAGGGCATTTTGAGTTACCTTAATATAAAGTAGTGCCTAAGAATTCTCATACTTGTCTTGAATTCAGGTCTTGTGACACCCAGGGCAAAGTTTTTTTTTTCTTTTTTCAACTTTATCTCTAAATACAAATGTCTCATTTTTTTCTCTTACTAAGAAATTTGAAGATTTTTGGAAACAACTTTATAATCAATGGTAAAGCTGCAATGAAATAAATTGGAACATTATAATCTTTATATTACCCAGGAATGAATTCAACTATAAAATGAAAATCCAATTGTTTTCAGTCAACTGATAATTTAGATGAAATTTATTTTCATTCATTTAGTTAGTAACTTGATAAATATTTGTTAATGACCAGATATAAACCAAGAACCTTGAAGATGCTGGGTATTCCTCAATGAAGAAGAAATGAAAAGTCCCAGTTCTATGAAATTCAGACATAAGAAGGCGGCAAGAGACACTCAAACAGGAAGTCGGAAGGAGAGTCTGTGTATATATTGAGATATTAATTAGAATGAAAGAAAGACTATTGCTGAAAAGAATGTTTGAGTGAAAATGTGAACGAGGTAGAGAGAAGGTCTTGGAGCTAAGTTAGGGACAATGTTCTAAATAGAGGGACCACACAAAGAAGCACCCTGAGGTAGAAGTTTGTGTAATTGTTTAAAGGTATAACAAGAAAGTCAGCGTGTACAAGATACAGTGAACAGTGTAGATGAGTTGCAGAGAACAGTGAAAGATGAGTCAGAAAAGGATCAATCATTGGGCTGGGATGCAGAGAACAAATGTTAACTTGTATGAGACATTGAGTGAGGAAGAGATCAGGATGCTTTGGAAAAACTTAGCTTTTAACATGATTACTCTGTGGTTGTGTTGAGAATAGACCACAAAAGACAGGCATTATGATTATAGAACATGAAGGAGGCTTAATCACTAGCTCAGATGAGAGAGGATGGCAGTTTGGACTAGGTGATCCACACAGCAGGAAGAGTGCTGTCTTCTTACTGTAGCTTAGGACCAGCACACCAGCTATCTCCCTCGGTCATTTAAGGGTTAGAGTGCTGATGTGGGCATCTGTTTGGAAGTTGTTGTTTTTCTTTTTTGTCTTTGTTGCTAGGCTGACTTTAGCCTGACTGTCCTGCTTCTTTCCCTAAGTGTTGGCATTGCAAGAGGGCATCTATGCCAAGTCTATTCAATGGCAATTTTCAAACACTGAACGGATTGAGTAAGGCAAAACAACCTATAGTGGTCTGAATGAGAATGTCCCCCATAGGCTTATATATTTCAGTGCTGAGTCATCAGAGAGTGGAACTGTTTAGAAGTATTAGAAAGGTTAGGAGAGGCGGCCTTGTTGGAGTAGGTGTGGCCTTTTTGGAGGAAGTGTGTCAATGTAGGTGGGCTGTGAGGTTTCAAAAGCTAAACAAACATTAGGCCCATTTTCTCCCCTCCCCCCTTGGATGAGAATGTAATGGTCTCAGATATTGCTTTAGTTCCTTGTCATAGATGTTGTGCATTGGTAATGGCCTCTTCTACCCCAGGAATTCAATATCCTCACTGACATCAGAAAGATCATCCTAACAGTAGCATGACCACTGTGGGAAGGCAGAAACAGCTATAACTGAGGTGTCCAAGGATGCTGTTACCCTTCCCATTAACACATTTTCATTGCATAAGTGAGCAAGTGATGAAGTGAGAAGTCTGAGGTGTGTAGTTCACAAATGATAAACAAGCTTCTCAGTTCTGGTATCTCCAAATCTTTGGCTTCCCGCTTTCCATTAGCAACGTGCATCATCTATGACAAGGCAGCTGTATTTATTGTTATCAGGCATCCAAAATAAGATCGTGACCAGCTGTTTCTAACTCACAACACTCTGTAGTTGCTAATTAATTTTATGAAATCAAGAAAGAAGGATCTCACTAAATTTTGATTTATGTAACATGAAAACCTCAGTCCTGGAGGTCAATAAAGAATCAGTATTTGACCCAGTACACATACCTGAGTCTGTCCAAAGTCCTGTGAATCAGAAGCCAAGTCTCCCGGAAAGCAGTCCCTGTGTTTCTAAGATAATTACATCCTGTAGATGTTGTCAGTATTTTCCTGAAGGTATTGTCACTACTTAGGAAAGTCAGCATCTGCAAGGAAAAGGAATGCATAGGTCTTTTAGGGGTTACTTTACAATGCCTATTTGAGTCCCCTGATTAAAGTGGGGCTTATTAATGTCGAGTAATACCTGAAATTTTGGTCAAGACAGAATTTTCACTCATGTCATCCCTGTTCATCTGGTCCCTAAATATAAAATTGAAGAACAGGTACTGCCCCACATTGGACCTCTGACGATTATTATAGGGAAAGCCAAGTAAAACACATGGAATGTCAGTTTCCTTCTAGGATAACAAACCATCCCAGAACTCAATCGTGGGAGAGTTGCAGCTGGTAATCTCACCATCAGACATATTAATGGTACAGGGTTGTTCACAGCTCTTATCCCACCTTTGTCTTGTGTAACAGCATCTCCCAGGAAGACTGTAGATCTTGAATTTGATAAGGGAATGACTCCATTGCAGCTGCTCTTCCAGCTGTAATATTTTTCTAAATAAATCAACACAGAACCCTGCTGCTGCGCATGCAGCTACTGAGCTTCCAAACGACTTTTTTCTGTGTGCCAATTTGGAACAGCAGAAACAAATGATTTTGTCTCTTATCACTGATGGCACAGACCACTTCACAGACCAGCCCGGGGCTATGCACACTCTACATTCTCTTCTTCTGTAATAGAGTCTACAGAGAGCTTAATTGTCTTCAGATTCCACACAACACCACACCAGGGAAGAAGCTGATTCATACCCCTAGAAGGTATCATTTTATGTACAAATGCTAAAAAGCTACAACATAGAGAGGCTCCTGATGTAATGGCTGAAAAAAAGGTATATTGGTTTTCTTTTGCCAGTTTTCTGTAACAGACTGTCACAAGCGTAGTTGCTTAAATTTATTTTCAGAAACCTAAAATCAACTACTCTCAGAGGCAATAGGAAAGTTTCTGTTGTTGGTTGTTGTCGTGGTTCAAGCTTCTAGAGACCACGCGCATTCTGTGACCCGTAGCCCATTCTCATATTTCTACATCTTGCTTCTATCATTGTATCTCCTACTCATTACTCTGACTCTCCTGCCTCCCTCCTTAAAAAGACCCCTGTAGTGAGAGATCCACTGTGATAATCTATGGTAATTCCCCGGTCTCCAGATCCTGATCTTTAATGACACACAAATATCTTTTTTACTTTGTACGATGATGTGTTCACAGGCTTTTGAAATTAGAACATCAAAAATTAAGCAGTGGGGAAGAAGGGAAGTTATCTCTATTACTAAAGCACAGCGTCAATTATAGTCATCCTCAGAACCGATTATATGTACATATCGGTTGGGTTAAGTTTAAAAGCCACCCTAAAGAGCAAAAGAGTTGAACCCATTACAACTGTCAAAGACATAAAGAGAAGGGGGTGGGACACAATGTTATAGATTGAGTGAGATTAGTATAAGTTGATTATTAAATGCATACATACATGACTTTGGATAGAAAGATTGGCTGTTTCATAAAATCAAAATCGGGTCTGGGGAGTAGATACCATAGGCATGCTTTGAAGCTGTTGTGGGTTTGGTTTCAAAGCACCTCAACAAAATACTGCCATGAAACAAATCACACACATGTTTTACCTCCTGGTCCATGTGAAAATTACATCTACACTGCAATATGGCCTGTTCGGTACGCACTAGCACTACGTCTAAATCTGAATGTTTCGTGCTCAGACATGCTGATTTTCATCTGAGTTGAACAGATGTAACTTATGTCAGTTGTAACTTCTCACCGGTGGCAGATTTGCTGACTGATGAGGGCTGCCTGGGTAAGATGGTGTTTAGCTGTTGATGATCCGGACAGTGACTGCTGAAGGCTGCCACAGCTGTGACAATTTCTTCAAATAAGACAACATAAGTTTGCCACACTGGAGTACTTTTCCATTCCCTACCTTCTGTAGCACGTTGTGCTGTTTCACAGCCTTTTACTGGTACTCAAAATTAGTCAGTGCTCTTTCTCCAACCCTGCCTATCAGGGAAGCTTATGTCACATTTGGGCTCCTTTGTGGTCCTCTCGGCAAAATCCACATAAGTTTCACCAGGTCTCCATTCTCTCTGACAGAATGACTTTCTATTTTCATCTATGAGAAGCAACTCCTCATGCCCTGAAGCTTCCTAATGAGGTTGCTGCTGTTCGAACAGATCTTGAAACTCTACTTCTAGCTCTGTTTTCCTTTATGTTTGTATCCCATCTCTGATAACTTCCTCCGCTGAAATCCTGAACCTCTGGAAATCATCCATGAAGGTTCCGGTGACGTCTTCCAGCTGCAGGCAATGATCATGTTTTAGCATCTTCGATGGACTTGTGTGTTCTTTTTTTTCTTTATTAATTACACTTTATTCACTTTGTATCCCCCCTGTGGTTCTCTCCCTCCTCCCATCCCAATCCTTCCCTTCCTCCACCCTCTGCATTCATGCCTCTTCCCAAGTCCACTGATAGGGGAGGACTTCTTTTCCTTCCTTCTGATCCTAGTCAATTAGGTCTCATCAGGAGTGGCTGCATTGTCTTCTTCTGTGGGCCTGGTAATGCTGCTTTCCCCTCAGGGGGAGGTAATTAAAGAGAAGGCCAATCAGTTCATGTCAGAGACAGTCCCTGTTCCTATTACAATGGAACCCACTTGGATACTGATCTGCCATGGGCTACATCTGTGCAGGGGTCTTAGGTTATCTCCAATCATAGTCCTTGGTTGGAATATCAGTCTCAGGTAAGACCTCTGTGCTCAGATTTTTTGGTTCTGTTGCTCTCCTTGTGGAGTTCCTTTCCTCTCCAGATCTTACTGTGTCCTACTTCTTTCCTAAGATTCCATGCACTCTGCCCAAAGGTTGCCCATAAGTCTCAGCATCTACATTGCTAGTCTGCAGGGCAGAGCTTTTCAGAGGTCTTCTGTGTCAGGCTCCTGACTTGTTGCCTCTTTTCTCCTTCTTCTGATGTCCATCCTCTTTGCCTTTCTGGATAGGAATTGAGCATTTTAGCCAGAGTCCTCCCTCTTGATTAGTTTCTTTAGGTGTACAGATTTTAGTAGGTTTATCCTGTATTATATGTCTATACGAGTGAGTATATACCATGTGCATCTTCTTCTGGGATAGCTCACTCAGGAAGATCTTTTCCAGATCCCGCCATTTACCTGCAAATTTCATGATTTCCTTGTTTTTTATTGCTGAGTAATATTCCATTGTGTAGATATACCACAATTTGTGCACCCACTGAGGGGCATCTGGGCTGTTTCCAGCTTCTGGCTATTACAAATAAGGCTGCTACAAACATGGTTGAGCAAATGTCCTTTTTGTGTACTTGAGAATCTTTTGGATATATGCCTAGGAGTGGTATGGCTGGATCTTGAGAAAGAGCTATTCCTAGTTGTCTGAGAAAGCGCCAGATTGCTTTCCAGAGTGGATATACAAGTTTACATTCCCACCAGCAGTGGAGGAGGGTTCCCCTTTCTCCACATCCTCTCCAGCATGTGTTGTCTCTTGAGTTTTTGATCTTAGCCACTCTGATGGGTGTAAGGTGAAATCTTAGGGTCGTTTTGATTTGCATTTCCCTGATGGCTAATGAGGTTGAGCATTTCTTTAAGTGTTTCTCTGCCATGCGATATTCCTCTGCAGAGAATTCTCTGTTTAGCTCTCTACCCCATTTTTTAATTGGATTACTTGATTTTTTGCTGTTTAACTTCTTGAGTTCTTTATATATACTGGATATTAGCCCTCTGTCAGATATAGGGTTGGTGAAGATCCTTTCCTAATCTGTAGGCTGTCGTTTTGTTCTGAGGACAGTGTCCTTTGCTTTACAGAAGCTTTTCAGTTTCATGAGGTCCCATTTATTGATTGTTGCTCTTAGAGCCTGTGCTGTTGGTGTTCTGTTCAGGAAGTTGTCTCCTGTGCCAATGAGTTCAAGGGTATTCCCTACTTTTTCTTCTAAGCGGTCTAGTTTTATGTTGCGGTCTTTGATCCACTTAGACTTTAGTTTTGTGCAGGGTGATAAGTATGGATCTATTTGCATTTTTCTACATGTAGACTTCCAGTTAGACCAGCACCATTTGTTGAAGATGCTGTCTTTTTTCATTGAATGGATTTGACATTTTGTCTAAAATCTTTGTCCATAAGTGTGTGGATTTATGTCAGGGTCTTCTATTCGATTCCATTGATCCACCAGTCTGTTTCTATGCCAGTACCATGCAGTTTTTAGTATTGTTGCTCTATAGTACAGCTTGAGATCAGGGATGGAGATACCTCCTGAAGATCTTTTACTGTAGAGAATTGTTTTAGCAATTCTGGGTTTCTTGTTGTTCCATATGAAGGTGAGAATTTTTCTTTCAAGTTCTGTAAAGAATTGTGTTGGTAATTTGATGGGAATTGCATTGAATCTGTAGATTAATTTTGGCAGGATGGCCATTATTACTATATTATTCCTGCCAAGCCATGAGCATGGGAGATCTTTCCATCTTCTGATATCTTCTTCTAATTCTTTCTTCAGAGACTGGAAATGTTTTTCATACAAGTCTTTGACTTGCTTGGTTAGGTTCACACCAAGGTACTTTATGTTATTAGTGGCTATTGTGAAGGGTGTTGTTCCCTGATTTCTTTTTCGGCCCTTTTGTCTTTTGTATACAGGAGTGCTACTGATTTTTTTGAGTTAATTTTGTATCCAGCCACTTTGCTGAAGGTGTTTATCAGCTGTAGGAGTTCCCTGGTAGAATTTTTGGGGTCACTCATGTATACTATCATATCATCTGCAAAGAGTGATACTTTGACTTCTTCCTTTCCAATTTGTATCCCCTTGATCTCCTTCAATTGTCTTATTGCTCTAGCTAGGACTTCAAGAACAATGTTGGAGAGATATGGAGAGAGTGGACAGCCTTGCCTTGTCCCTGATTTCAGTGGGAATTATTTAAGTTTCTCTCCATTTAGTTTGATGTTGGCTATAGGCTTGCTGTATATTGCCTTTACTATGTTCAGGTATGTGCCTTGTATTCCTGATCTCTCCAATACTTTAAACATGAATGGATGTTGGATTTTGTCAAATGCCTTTTCAGCATCTAAGGAGATGATCATGTGGTGTTCTTAACAATACTTGCAACAATGGAGTCTTTCCAGAAGTTTTCGTTTTGCTTTCCTCAGTTTTGTCTCCAGCATTCGTTATTTATGGCAGCTGTATAGTCTCTCCAGGTGCTTCTTTAATAATAAGACGTGAAAGTCAAAATGATTGCTTGATCATGGGCTATACAACGGTTGTTGCTTTACCAGCTATGAAAACAGCATTACTCTCTGCAACATTCCAGCAGAATTCTTGGGTCACCTGGTGCACAGCCAATGAACACGATTCTTTCAAAAAGATATATGCAGAGAAATTCCTAACAGCGAACTTGAAATATTCTAGAAACTGTGCTGTAAACAGATATATTGCTAGCTGGGCTTCTTTATTTCACTTACGAAGCCCATGGGGAGTATATTTTATAGAATTATTGAGAGCTCTAGAATTTTCTTGACTGGAAAATGAGCACTGGCCTCGACTTAAAACCACCAGATGTGTTAGCCTCCGAGTGAGCCTGGAAGAGAAACATGGACTTTCCTATAAAGCAGAGAAAGTCCTGGGTGGTGTAGTCTTTCTTCCAGTCTAAGCCTGTTGCGCCTATACAAAAATCTGACCTTAAGTGTAGCACCTTCATTGGTTCTTCTAGCTAGCTCCGGATCGTTTGTTTGTGTTCATGATCTTTTCTATCTTTGTAATCAAATACCTGATATAAGTAACTGAACAGAGGTGGGGCTTTTAGTTTTTTGTTTGTTTGTTATACATATATGTGTGTGTGTGTGTGTATATATATCAGACTCATTATATACATACAATATATGTGTATATATATATATGTATATGTATGTGTATATATATATATATATATATATATATATATATATATATATGACATACATATGATTCACGGCTTCAGATAGCTCAGTCTATAGATACTTAGCCCCTCTGTGCTTCGGAAAAAAATATCATAGTGATGGACATGTATGTGCTGGTAGCTTCTTAAGCAGGAAAAAGAGAGAAAGAGCTATACAGGAAGGGGCCAGGTGTGCCTGCTGTGGTCTGCTTCCTAAAGTGAGGCCCCACCTCTTGCCTTTTACCACCTCATAATAATGCCTTCATATAATAAGTACATCAGCACACTCATTGAGCCAGAACCATCACGATCTAGTTGTGTCTGGCAAAGCTATCACAAACACAGCCAGAGGTGAGGCCCACCAGTTCCCTGGCTGTTCTTTCTCTAATCAAGTTGACACACTTTCCACACTGGCTCTTACTGTGCCACCTTGTACCTTTGACATAGAGGTACAGTCTCTACCCTTAAACTCATGAACTAACCTTTGCTAAACTTCACACTTCTGTACCTTCCTCAGCTGTCACAGAATTGAAAAAAAAGTTAGCCTTTCTATGGACTAAACTCATAAGAAATATTTGATCTTCTACTCAGAAGATGAAAACATTTTGTGCACACACACACAGACACACACAGGCATCCTGTGTGCACACATGTACATAAAATAATGTTAAAAAACAAAGGCAATATATATGTATATATATTATTTGAATAGCAAAAAGATACAAAGGAGATATTATTTCAGTATTTTATACAAACATAATTTTCACATTTTTCTCAAAATATATTTTATTAAAATAAACAGATGAAAGAGAAAAATTTGAACAGTGTGTTAACTACTGAAAATACCGAATCTGTTCATTAGAACATTCCTGTAGAAACATCCTGAGCTTGGATGACTTCATTCTGACATTTAATGAGAAATGACACCAATACAGCTGAAAATAGAAAGAAGGAACATTTTACATTTTTCTTCAGGAGGTCAGCATAATCTTGATTGCAGAGGACATTGTAAAATAAAAAGGAAAATTACAGACTAATTTCTCTTATGAACATAGATAGGTGAAAAAACAAAAACAAACCTCGCTGAAGAAATAGTGTATTAAATCCAGTCAAGTTTAAAAGCAGATAGCAGTCCTGACCAACTAGAGTGACCTAGGCATTCATGGGTAATTTAACTTTTAAAAGACAATCAACAAAGTATTAAGGAGAGCACAGAGTAGGAGAAGAAAGGGGAGAAGAGCAGAGGGGGGAGAGAGAGAAATAGAGATACAGACATGCAAACAGTTGATGTCATTTCAGTTGATGCAGAAAACCTTTTTATTTTCCTTTCTGAGGCAGGATGACCTCAAACTTGATATAAACTGGGGATGACGTAAACGCCTGGATCTTACTGCCTCTACCTCTCCAAGGCTGAGGCTACAGGTGTCCATCTTGCCTGGTTTATGAAGTGTTAGGTGTCAAATGCAGGCTTTGTGCAGGGTAGGTGGCCTGCACACTTATCCTGCCAAATGAGCTACCAAATGAGCTACATCTCCAGTGCCCAGAAAAACACTTTTTAAAAGTAAAGTAATTCTTATAATCTCAGTAAGAAAAAAACTGTTTGACCAAGTAGAAAAAGATGCAGAATAGCCAATCAACTTTAGGAGAAAATATTTAAATGGTTAATATGCATTTGTTAAGATTCTCATTTTTACTTGTTATCAGAGGAATGCATAATAGAACTCTGATATAATGCTAATGACAACGAACTGAATGACGAAAATGTTCACTAACAATAGTATTGGTTTAAGCGTTGGTGTGGTTTGAATGGGAATGCCCCCTTTAGACCCCTGTGTTTGAATGTTTGGTCCATAGGGAGAGGCACTTTTAGGAAATGTGGCCTTGTAGGAGTATTGTTGGAGGAAGTGTGTCACTATGGGGTGGGCTTTAAGGTCTCCTATGCTCAAGCTACACCCAGTGTGGCACATAGTCTCCTTCAGTTGCCTATGGATGGAGATGGAGAGCTCTCCTTCAGCACCATGCCTGCCTGCATGCTGCCATGCATCTCAGCCTGATGATAGATAACAGACGAAACCCTGGAAACTGTGAACCAGCTGCAGTTAAATGTTTTCCTTTATAAGAGTTGCTTATGGTTTCTCTTCACAGCAATAAAAACCAGACTAAGAGAGTGTTGAATGCCTGAAAGTCTTAGAATTGCTGTAGGAGTAGAACTCCGGTGCAGACATTTTTGAAAACTATTTGATGATGTCTATAAGAGACTATACACAATATTTCCCACAACATCATTTCTTATGTATTTGAACCCAAAAAATAAATGACTTCTGTGTCCAAAAGGTGCACTCACAGTATTAGTGATGATCAAAATTGAAAATAATACCAATTCTTAGCAGCAGGAAAGACTGGACTGATAGTGGCTTGGTCTATTTAATAGTTTCTATTGATTGCTTATTTTCTAAGGACGGTCTGGTTTTGCTCTGTCTAAACCGTGTCAGTAGCTCTCACTTCCTGTCATTGTCATTGCAAAATGGCACATTCCTCCTACTTTCCTATTGTCTTCCTACACTTGGGCGATGACTCTCTTTAAACATAAATGCTTCTTCAGTTATCCCAATTTGAGTGTTGACAACCATTCCTTTTAACACGCTAGTGCTGTGGGTTGACTAATAGGCAGAGAGGGCTTTTGTATTTCACATATGTCCTTTCATTTAATACAAAATGTGCATGATGGTATGTGTGAGTGTGTATGTCTGTGCTTGATGTGTGATGTGTGTTGTGTGTGTTTGGGTGTCTATGACTTGTATGAGTGTGTAAATGTGTGTTTTGTGTGTGTAGATAACGTAATATTATGATTTGGAAATAAACCAACTGTACTATGATAATTTTCCTGATAATTGAGTGAATTTTTTCTAAGAACAAGAATAAAGGAGATTTTGATTTTACTTTTAATATGTGTTTAATACTATAAAATAATGAAGTATCTGAAGAAAAAGAAAAAATTACTATTATCTATCTATGTCATGAGTACTGGTCTATTTTCATAGCATCCACTGCACTAAAATGAGCATTTTTTTTTTGCTCAATTAAAAATAAATAAAATATCTAAAATAACAAAAAAAAATGAGACAACATAAGTATGAATACTAAGCAAGGTGGAAATAAAGGTGTGAAGTTTGGATGTAGGAAAACATTTTAGAAAACTTTAACTAGAAAGTAAGTGCCAGAGATAGAGTAGCTTTGGATGAGGCAGGCAGTGAGATTAAGGGTGGATCACTAGAGTCTGGAACATATTTCCACGGTAAATGAGGAGGAGCTAGAAGAAAGGGAGAGCAGGCGGTGGAGACTACAGGATTATCTGAAAGAGCAAGGTCCTGTTAGCTGCCAGTGAGGTATTTCAGGTGTGCTAACAGAAATGTGAAGAAGTCAATATGAGAAAGAGTCAGTCCACCCTTCCTAACCTTTGAGGTGGTTTAAATAATAATGCCCCCCTCAAGACTCATATATTTGAATGCTTGATCATCAGGAAGTAGCACTATTTGAAAGGATTAGAAGGATTAGGAGGCATGGCCTTGTTGGAGAAAGTGTGTTATAGACCTCAAAGCCCAGGAGCCCTATTCCCTCTCTCTCTCTCTCTCTCTCTCTCTCTCTCTCTCTTTTCTCTCTTCTCTCTCTCTCTCTGCCTGTCTATCTCTGTTTATGGATCAGGAAATACTTGCTGTGGTCATGGTGTCTTCACAGCAATAGAAGAGTTAAGGAGACATCCTAGAGTGTGATGCAAGCTACTAAAGAAAAAAAAACTATGAGATTGTTATTGTGTTGTATGGGGAAATAAATTTACTAAAATAATCTAGAAGAATTTCAGAGACGGTCTTAGTACTTAGTTGAAGTCATTGGACACCAGCTTCATATAAAACCTGTTCTCTGCATGAAAGCCTGAGTGAGTTTCTTCAAAAAGCACTCACTTGCTTGGTGAAATTAGACAGTGTTTTGCCACAAGAATAAGTGGAAGGGACAGGAGCCAGGTGAGCTGGTGATCACAAAAGAGCAAACATTCTTAATTCCATGCCATATGTCTGTGAAGGAGAGAAGTAGTGAATGGACTTCTAGGCCAGAGCGAAGATCAGAGTTTTACGTATTTATGTCTGATGATGTCCACGAATCATTTTAGTGGCTTAATAAATAAAGAAATCTTGATGAACAAGAGGCAGTGTCAGAAAGGTGAAAGATTTAAGGCTTAACGCTAGCCCAGCTTCGGAAATGGCAAAGTCGCTGGTGTGTCGGTGGTGCAGTGAAACAGTACCAATGAGGAATAAGTTCTTAAAAGACCCAGTCTGAGAAACTTTTCCTGTTGTTGTGACAAAACACACAGATAAAACACAGTATGGAAACAGGGGTTTATTTTGTAATAATGTGAAAGTATGGCCTATCATGATGGGAAGTCAGGCTGGCAGGAACCTGAAGAATCTGTCATATATACTGTGAGAGAGACGAGAGGGCTGATGCTTGCTGCTCCTCAAATATCTTTCTCTTGTTTGCCCAGTCCAAAATCCAAGCCTAGGAAATAATGCTGCCCACTGTTAGAGTGGCTCTTCCCTTAGAAATTAATCCAGTCAAGATAATTATAGAAGCAGAAGCTACTATAATCAAGATAATTCATAAGTGCTTAAAGGCTTTTCTCTAAGATGATTCTTGTCTTTTTTTTTTTTTTTTTCCTTTGAGACGGGGTTTCTCTGTATAGCCTTGACTGTCCTGGAACTCACTTTGTAGACCAGGCTGGTCTCAAACATTACAGAGATCTGCCTGCTTCTGCCTCCCGAGTGCTGGGATTAAAGTTGTGCACCACCTCACCCAGCTTTCCAAGATGATCCTTGATCCTGTCAAGTCAATAATCAATATAAACAGTGCCAATCTATAAATGGAAATGTTGACTGAGGCTTCCCTCTGGATACCAGTGTTATAATGAATGGCAGTTGTAATCTTCAGTTGTAGGCCTTGGAGGATCAGGAGAAATCAGGTATGAGAAGCTAGCTTTGTTTCATTTGGTTTGAGTTAGGAAAAGGCACTGTTAGCAGTGCCTTTTGTTGTCCTTGTGTGACGAGAATTCTGGCTGAAGCCCCTCCAAGTTGCCACCAGACTTTAATTTTTTTTCTTTAAAGTAAATCACATTCCACTTGTGGCTTTTGAAGTCACGGCTGCTACCCGACAGTTACAAAGATCCAGTATCACATTAGCAAAGAGGAGCAGCGAAGAGCTAAAGTGGACACAGGTACATTTCCCATGCACCAGGACCCCCTTTCCAAGTGAGCTCCTGAAAGTTCTATCCAGGCCTTTCAGCTTACTCCATGTTAGCTAAAACCATTTCACTTGGCCAGTCTCAGTTACAATAGAAACTTATTTTTGTGCAGCATTAAGCATGTTATTACATATAAAATTATTTTCTCTTTCTTTTACTACATATAAAATTAATTTTGTTTATTTCTTTTGGAAGAAGATACACACATGTATCTGATAGAACCTACATGCCTGATAACTATAGGATGTGACTTGAGATGTACCGATCCTGTGAAAGCAAGGAGACTTATAAATCCAAGTGTAATGATACAGAGTGAGGAGAAAATATCTTCCTGACATCCACAGCATATGTGCTACAAAACAAACTACAGGAAAGACTGTAATTGAGGCACAGTTCAACTTCAGTTAAGCTCAGGAAGTGGGAGGAATGATGAGAAAGGAAGATAAAGAGAACAAAGGAAATAATAAAGACAGATACAGAAAATCTGGTAGAAGGATGTAAGAGGGAAAAGGGGGTTGTGAGGAGAAAATGAAGAGTCAATCCTTTCTCTGGGGAGTCTTAAGGAAACAGTATCTTAATCTGCCTTCCATTGCTATCATAACCTACCTGAGACGGGCAGACCTATAAAGAACAGGAGTTTATTCTCATTTATGCTTTCAGAGACTGGGAAGTCCACTTTTAGAAAGCTGCTTGTGGTGAGGTCTTGTTTGACTTCAACTCTGATAGAAAATCAAAGAGTAAGCAGGGACACATGAAGGGCATAGCATACGGGACAGCTCCCCTGGGAACATCCCATAAGAGTAGGAACTGGAGGGGAGGAGAGCAGAGCCAAGATGGTGACTAGCATGCACAGTTTCTGAACTATGGAAATGCTGAATGCCTGAGTTGGTGAGTGGAAGGACCTCTGAAGCCAGGAAATCAAAGGTGAGGCTTTCTAAATGACAGGGAACATCACATGAGGTGAGAACTTTGGTCTCGGGTCACCCAGGGAATTGTTTAGGGAAGGAGAGAAACGATCCTTTGATCTCCGGGAACTCCCCTTTCTCAGACCTCCCGCCTCCTCAGAACAGCAGATTCACCGAGATTCTCAGCTCAGAGCTCGCTGCCTGGGGTCTGTAGTGGCTGAGGCGGAGCTCCTAGCCCCTTAGCGGCAACTGCCAGCAGTACTGGTCTCGGAGTCCTAGACACGCGTGGCACCATCCTCCCAGGGTCCTGGGTCTGCTAGCCGCCATACTGGCTCCGCAGGGTCACTCAGCCACTGACTGTATGGCCCCGCCCAAACCCTCAGTGACAGAGAATACGCTATATACTCACCCAAACCAGGCAGAAATGCCATACAAGCTAGACACATCAGGCACTGGGCCTCCCAAGCTTGAAGAGCACAGTGGAGAGCCCCTAGGACTTTCCAGAAAGCATCTGGACTGGCAACCCAGTCTCCAGCTACAGCGGGACTTCCTAACCTGGAGGCAGCAGAAGCAAATGAGCTGGCGGAGCACATCAGTCCTCCAGCATAAGACCAACCAGGATCAAACCAGAGATCAGAAAGCCCGGATACCCCGATCCCTGCCGAAGTGACCTGCTTGAGAGTACAGCTAGTCCAGCAATGCACACCCTGAGGCTATGGGACCTCTCTCAGCTTCCTGAAGAACTCTCCAGATGCCAGAAAGAGACACTACCAGTCTGAACTGCAGAATCCAAAACCAAACAGGGAAGGTTTCAGATAAGCCAATGGTCATGGATAGGCGAAAGAACACATCCAACATAAATCAGGATATCATGACTTCACCAGCAAAACCCATAATTGATAGATACTTCAATTCATCAGAAGCACAGGAAAATGACTTTAAAGCTATGCTTACCCAATTATTTGAGGCGCATAAAGAGGAAACAAACAACTCTCTCAGAACAATAACCATGCAAATTCAGTCAGTTAAAGAGAAAATAAACAAATCTATCAAAGATTTGGCCAGTCAATTGGAGGCAAAGAAAGAGGAAATGGACAAAATTCTTAAAGAAACACAGGCAAACATACCAAAAAATAGAGGCACAAGTAGAGATAAAATTAGTGGCATCTAGAGAGGAAATGAACAAAGAAATAGAGACCATCGTAGAGAGACAGGAATCCACATTCAAACAGATGAAGGAAATGGTGCAAGACATGAAAACAGAATTAGAATCAATAAAGAAAACACAAACTGAGAAAACCCTTGAACTGGAGATCTTGGAGAAGAGATCAGGAACCACAAAGGTAAGCATCACCAATAGAATAGAGGAGATGGAAGAGAGAATCTCTGGAGCTGAATCACAGAAGTATCACAGAAATTGATACTTCTCTCAAAGAAAAAATAAAATCAGAAAAGTCCCAAACACAAAATATCCAAGAAATCAAGGACACCATTAAAAGATGAAATCTAAAAACAATAGGAATTGATGAAAAAGAAGACTCCAGGCTTCAAGGTCCAGAAAATATTTTCAAGAAAATCATAGAAGAAAACTTTCCCAACTTAAAGAAAGAGATGTCCATAAATATACAAGAGGTCTACAGAACACCAAATAGACTAGACCAGAAAAGAAACACATCATGTCACATCATAGTCAAAACACTAAATCTACAGAACAAAGAAAAGATATTAAAAGCAGCAAGGGAAAAAGGCCAAGTAGCATATGAAGGTAGACCTATCAGAATCACACCGGACTTCTCATCAGAAACTATGAAAGCCAGAAGGGCCTGGGCAGGTGTCATGCAGACTCTACAAGACCACAAATGTCAACCCAGACTACTATACCCTGCAAAGCTTTCAGTCAACATAGATGGAAAAAAAAATATTCCATGACAAAACTAAATTTATGCAATATCTACACAGCAAACCAACCCTACAGAAGATACTAAAAGGAAAACTCCAATCCAACGAAAACAACTTCACCCAAGAAAACATAGCATACAGATAATATCCCAACAAAAATGAAAAGAAATCAAGCAATGAAACACAGTAAGACCACCGACTCCAATATAAAAGGAACTAACATTCATTGGTCACTATTTCTATCAACATCAATGGACTCAACTCTCCAATAAAAAGACACAGACTAACAGAATGGGTGCAGAAACAGGATCCAACATTCTGCTGCATCCAAGAAATGCACCTCTACAACAAAGATAAACACTACCTCAGAGTAAAGGGCTGGAAAAATGTCTTTCAAGCAAACGGACCCAGAAAACAAGCTGGGGTAGCTATCCTAATATCTACTAAAATAGACTTTCAACCAAAATTAATCAAAAAAGATGAGGAGGGACACTACATTCTCATCAAAGGAAAATTCCACCAAAAAGACATCACAACTCTGAAAATCTATGCCCCAAATACAAGAGCACCTACATTGATAAATGAAACATTACTAAAACTTAAATCACACATCGATCCCAACACCTTGACAGTGGGAGAATTCAAAACCCCACTTTCACCAAGGGACAGATGAAAGAAGCCTAATAAGGAAATAAAGGCACTTACAGAGGTCCTAAATCAAATGGACCTAATAGATGTCTACAGAACTTTCCACCCAAACTCAAAAGAGTATACCTTCTTTTCAGCACCTCATGGAACCTTCTCCAAAATAGACCATATAGTTGCTCACAAAGCAAGCCTCAACAGATACAAGATTATTGAAATAATCCCTTGTATTCTTTGTGACCACCATGGAATAAAGCTGGACCTCAACAACAATGGAATTAGAAAAAAGCCTACAATCACATGGAAACTGAACAACTTGCCGCTCAATGAAAGCTGGGTTAAGGAAGAAATAAAAAAAGAAATTAAAGACTTCCTAGAATTCAATGAAAATGAAGGTACAACATACCCTAATTTATGGGACACAATGCAAGCAGTGCTCAAAGGAAAATTCATAGTACTAAGCGCCTTCAAGAAGAAATTTGTGACGTCTTATACAAGCAACTTAATGGCCCAACTGAAAGCCCTAGAAAAAAAAGAAGCAAATACATCCAAGAGGAACAGACGGCTGGAAATAATCAAACTCAGGGCTGAAATCAATCAATTAGAAACAAATAAAACTATTCAAAGAATCAATGAAACCAGGAGCTGGTTCTTTGAGAAAAATCAACAAGATAGACAAACCTTTAGCCAAACTAACTAAAAGGTAGAGAGAAACTATCCAAATCAGCAAAATCAGAAATGAAAAGGGGGACATAACTACAGACACCAAGGAAATCCAAACAATAATTAGGTCGTACTACAAAAGCCTATATGCCACAAAATTCGAAAATCTAAAAGAAATGGACAATTTTCTTGATAGATTCCATTTACCAAAATTAAGTCAAGATCAGGTAGAAAGATTGAATAGTCCTATATCCTCCAAGGAAATAGAAGCAGTCACCAACAGTATCCCTTCCAAAAAAAGCCCTGGGCCAGATGGATTCAGTGCAGAATTCTACCAGACCTTCAAAGAAGTGCTAACACCAATTCTCTCCAAACTATTCCACAAAATAGAAACAGAAGGAACATTACCAAACTCATTCTATGAAGCCACAGTCACCTTGATACCTAAACCACACAAAGACCCAACAAAAAAAGAGAACTTCAGACCTATCTCTCTTATGAACATTGATGCAAAAATACTCAATAAAATACTTGCAAACTGAATCCAAGAACACATCAAAAATATCATCCATCATGACCAAGTAGGCTTCATCCCAGGTATGCAAGGGTGGTTCAACATATGGAAATCCATCAATGTAATCCACCACATAAACAAACTGAAGGAGAAAAACCACATGATCATGTCCTTAGATGCCAAAAAGCATTTGACAAAGTCCAACACCCATTCATGTTTAAAGTATTGGAGAGATCAGGGATACAAGGCACATACCTAAACATAGTAAAGGCAATATACAGCAAGCCTATAGTCAACATCAAACTCAATGGAGAGAAACTTAAATCAATCCCACTGAAATCAGGGACAAGACAAGGCTGTCCACTCTCTCCATATCTCTTCAACATAGTACTTGAAGTCCTAGCCAGAGCAATAAGACAACTAAAGGAGATCAAGGGGATACAAATTGGAAAGAGGTCAAAGTGTCACTATTCACAGATGATATGATAGTATACATGAGCGACCCCAAAAATTTAACCAGAGAAATTTTTCAGCTGATAAATACCTTAAGCAAAGTGACAAGATACAAAATCAACTCAAAATAATCAGAAGCCCTCCTGTATACCAAAGACAAAAGGGCCGAGAAAGAAATAAGGGAAACAATACCCTTCATAATAGCCACTAATAACATAAAGTACCTTGGGGTGACACTAACCAAACAAGTGAAAGACCTGTTTGAGAAAAACTTCAAGTCTCTGAAGAAAGAAATTGAAGAAGATATCAGAAGATGGAAAGATCTCCCGTGCTCATGGATTGGTAGGATTAACATTGTGAAAATGGCCATCCTGTCAAAAGCAATCTACAGATTCAGTGCAATTCCCATCAAAACACCAACTCAATTCTTTACAGACCTTGAAAAAAAAGATTCTCAGCTTCATATGGAGAAACAAAAAACCCAGAATCTCCAAAACGATCCTGTACAACAACAGATCATGTGGAGGTATCTCCATCTCCAATCTCAAGCTGTACTACAGAGCAATAGTAATAAAAATGGCATGGTATTGGCATAGAAACAGAAAGGAAGATCAATGGAACTGAATAGAAGACCCAGAAATAAACCCACACACCTATAAATACTTGATTTTTGACAAAGAAGCCAAAACCATTCAATGGAAAAAGACAGCATCTTCAACAAATGGTGCTGGCCCAACTGGATGTCTACATGCAGAAAAATGAAAATAGATCCATATTTATCACCCTGCACAAAACTAAAGTCCAGGTGGATCAAGACCTCAACATAAAACCAAATACTCTAAATTGGTTAGAGGAAAAAGTGGAGAACAGCCTTGAAGTCATTGGCACAGGAGACAACTTCCTAAATAGAACACCAACAGCACAGGCTCTAAGAGCAACAATCAATAAATGGGACCTCATGAAACTGAAAAGCTTCTGTAAAGGAAAGGACACCATCATCAAAACAAAACGAATGCCTACAGATTGGGAAAGAATCTTCACCAACCCTTTATCTGACAGAGGTCTAATATCCAGTATATATAAAGAACTAAAGAAGCTGAAAAGCAGCAAACCAAGTAATCCAATTAAAAAAATGGGGAACAGAGCTAAACAGAGAATTCTCAATAGAGGACTATCAAATGGCAGAGAAACACTTAAAGAAATGCTCAACTTTATTAACCATTAGGGAAATGCAAATCAAAATGACCCTGAGATTTAACCTTACACCCATCAGAATGGCTAAGATCAAAAACTCAAGTGACAACACACACTGGAGATGTTGTGGAGAAAGAGGAACCCTCCTCCATTGCTGGTGGGAATGTAAACTGGTACAACCACTTTGGAAGTCAATCTGGCGCTTTCTCAGACAATTAGAAATAGTGCTTCCTCAAGACCCAGCTATACTAAGTATATACCCAAAATTTGCTCAAGTACACAAGAAGGACATTTGCTCAACCATGATTGTAGCAGCTTTATTTGTAATAGCCAGACCTGGAAACAACCCAGATGTCCATCAACGAAGGAATAGATACAGAAATTATGGTATTTTTACACAATGGAATACTACTCAGTAAACAAAAATGAGGAAATCATGAAATTTGCAGGCAAATGGTGGGATCTAGAAAAGATCATTCTGATTGAAGTATCCCAGAAGGAGAAAGACAAACATGGTATATACTCGCTTATATAGATCTACAAGATATGATAAACATAATGAAATCTATGCACCTAAAGAAGATAAACAACAAAGTGGACACGGGGTAAGATGATCAGTTCTCACTTTGAAAGACAAATGGGATGTGCATTGGACATATGACAGGAGTCTACTGCAGAAGACGTCTGAAAGATTCTTCCTAGCAGTGTTTCAAAGCAGATACTAAGACTCATAACCAAACCTTCAGCAGAACGGGAGTTAGTATGACATGAAAAGGATAGGAGCTCCACAAGGACCAAATATATCTGGGCACAAGGGTCTTTTCTGAGACTGACACTCCACCAAGGACCATGTATGAATATAACCTAGAACCTTTGCTTGGATGAAGCCCGTGGTAGCTTAGTAATCAATTGGTTTCCCATAGTAAGGGGAACAGGGACTATTTCTGACATGAACTCAATGGCAGGCTCTTTGACCCCCCCCCCAAGGGAAAAGCAGTCCTGCTAGGCCACAGAGGAGGACTTTGAAGCCAGTCCTGAAGATACCTGATAAAACAGGGTCAGATGAAAGGGGAGGAGGTCCTCCCCAATCAGTGGACTTGGAAAGGGGCAGGGAGGAGAAAAGGGAGGAAGGGTGGGATTGGAAGGGAATAGGGGGCGGGATACAGCTGGGATACAGAGTTAATAAAATATAACTAATAATAAAAAAATAAAATTAAAAAAAAAAGAATAGGAACTCACATGAGAAAGATGCTGTTCCATTTATGAGGGCTTCCCTGGCATGAGCCCACCTTGGAATGGACAACACATCCATACTCTGATAGTTTTGTTGGTGACAAACCATATTGAAACCATGGCAGGAACACAATGCATAAAGTATTTCAGAGGAGGATACATAGAGTTTTGAGGCCATGGTTAGTGACCCTAGGGTAACCATTCCTTCGTGCTGCATGCAGACTAATTAGGGATCTAAGATGGACCCTGCTCTTCCTGCACAGAAGGTAAGCTGTGATGTGCTCAGTCCAGCTCTGGAAGATGTAGTCTGCATAGGAATTCATGAGCACAAGAGGAACCTGGAAACAAAAATATAGCCACCATTCCACTGATCAACTGATTTCCACAAAGCTAAAATCTGTTCACTAACAACACATTCACAAGGTGCTACGGTTTCATTGGCAACAACTTAAAAAACAGTAGTCCCTATTTCCTTGAGAGCCAGACACGGCAAACAGAGGTTCTATTATACCAGTATTAATTATTAATATCTGTTTGCAGCACACTCATTATGCAACAGAGCAAATCTGCCTATCTCTCTATCTCTATCTATCTATCTATCTATCTATCTATCTATCTATCTGTCTGTCTGTCTAGCTACTATCTATCTAAGTTATAAAACAGCAATGAAAGGGTAAATTGGCCACAGATGAGTACAAAGAGTTTGGAGGGGGCCTTAGAGGCAACAGAGAAGCTGAGAGAAAAGCAAACAGTTTCTGTGGGGGTGGGAGTAGGGCATGGTAGGAGGTCAGGTCAGGTGAAGAACCCTGTTGGAGGTCTGCTGAAGATGTAGTTGTAGAGTCAGTCGGCTGCCGAGACCTAGGTTGTACTTGAGCCTCTGAATGGAGTTGTGAGACTCCAGAGACTCCAGAGGTGAAGGGAAGGACCAGGCCCAAGCACACCAACAGACAGACAGATGGCTGCTGAGTCCAGATGGATAAGCTGACTGAGAGTTGTACAGGCCGGTTGTGGTAGACACTGTCTGCAAGTGGGGACTGAATGAAATCTCATGACACAGTTGCAAGTTCTCTTCCTCCCTGGAGCTTGGCTTGCACACTGAGTGGCAGATGACAGGTCAGTGGAACCATCTTCATTTTGGTAGATGTCCTCTGATACAGCAGTCTGCTGTATCAATCTCGTGTGCCCAGTAAACTCTTGGGCCTCATTTTCCTGATATAATTTTAGTCCACTGGTGTGTTCTATGGTCCCAATTTCGTTTGTTTGTTTAAAGGGAAGCACTCTCTCTACTCTTGGGAATGGTCCATCACTCTCTGGTGGATGGTATGGGGACAGATAATGCTATTTACGAGTCTACTGAGGTGCAGAGTCATCCTCCATCCTTAGAACAGTCATGCTGCATGAGAAGGCATCTCTCCGGGGCAAGACACAGCCTGAGAAACCACTGTTCTTGCCGTGTGGATGGACTGACTTAGCAGGGCGCACACCCTGGTCACAATGCTTGCATTTTCAGTAACAGACACTTGATAAAGGCCGAGAAGTAAAATCAGTCCTGTTTCGACTAAGAGATAGGACACGATCTCCGTGATGACCCACATTCGAAGGAGTCTAGAGCCTTAGAAATGGACACGGAGGTGGTATATCCAAAGCCCTCCTTCACATGGAAGAATAAAAACCTTACAAAATATTGAGAAAGTGGAAACTGAAAGGCGGAAAGCCTAAAGAGCCATCCAAAAATCCTGATTATTTTGTGGGAATCGGGTCCAAGACGTTGTGGCTTAGAAAAATCAAGAAAGTCATTGTTTTGAAAATGTCCCCCGATGCAATGTTGGATAATACTGTGCAGCGAGAACACGGACTGACAGAATGTTCTTGCCGCGGGAATTGTTTGTCAGGGAACAGCGGTGTTCTCCGGGGAGAGGGACAGGCCTTTCGACAGCCAGGGCTGACCTTGAGGATAAATGGTGCATTAGGGTAATTATGCCAGCAGAGCGGCTTTCAGGGAACCATGACTCCCTCCTGTTGCCTTTAGAGATGGCGTGGGAGTCCTTGTTTTTAGTGTATCCTGGAGGCGGGAAGGGGGCAGCAGCAGCCGACTTCCGGCTTCGTGTATGCAGCAAGCAGGTCCTAGAATTCCCCCCGCAGTCATTTTTGTGCAGCTGACTGGTGTGTAGACAGAGTGAGCCCATCCCCAGAAGAGGATCATAGCTCAGTTTGCTTGCAAAACATGCACAAAGTGCTGGACTCTGTCCCTAGGACCACACATAATCCAGCACCACTCAGGAGGTGGTTTCGTTTGTATTTTGATCTGTCGGCGGTTGGTTTTAAACTCTTTTCACTTTCTTTCATTTGAGTTGGGATCTCACTGCTAGATTGTCCGCTATGGGTGAGGGCAGGCTATTCTTCTGCCCGGTTCACCCAAGTTCTTGGATTTTGTGAGTGTGTCATTGTACCTCTGTGTGTGCCATTGTGCCTGGCTCCACTATTAACGTTTTAAACAACATATTACATCTAAAGGAAAATTAATCACGTGCCTATAAGTTTTCTACATATCTTCTGCTCCTCTTTTGAGTTTGTTTAGACTTTAGTCCTTACTTTTAAGAAAGCAGCCAATTTCAGCACTATTTCCCCTTTTGTCTTCAGGTTTTGAGTCTTAGGTAGAAAGTCTTTCCCTACATCAAGGGCTACCAGGAACCCACAGTTTTTTTGTTAGCATAGTAGATCTCCAATCTATGCTTTTGGAAGCTTAACTCATTTGAAATATATTCCCTGCTTTTTGCTATAAAAACTTTTACACAATTTTTACCTACAGAACATAACTGCTTTCTTTGGAATAAGAACACATAAAACTGATAGATTCTGCTTCTTTTGTCAAAAATTTCTGCAAGCATAGCATGGTTACTGCATTTAAAATAATACGGTGGTGGTGATGCTATTTTATAAGTAGGATCAAATAATGTTTGTTATTTTCCCTGTCATTATTATGGCAGTATTATGTAACCCGCTATCACAATCAACAAAAGACAGACATCTGCTAGATTTTATGATTGCCTTATATAATTGCATCTACACTGTCTCCTATCTCTCAACTCCAAGCCCATTCCATCTGCTTTAGTCATTCCTATCTGGCCTACCTGTTATCCATAATTCCATAAATACTTGCTTATTTTTTTGTTTGCGTCGCTTCTTCATCCATGCCATTCTCCGAGTCCTGTTTCCCAGCCCACATAGTACTCTCTCTACCTAACCCATGGTAGCTTCCTCCTTCTTCCTCTCTTCCTATCTTTCTCCTTCCCAAGATCCCCTCTGTCCTCCCTTGAACCTTAGCCACACCCAACTCACCTTTGCCCTACCAAGGTGTTGGCTTTTTACTGGTCAAACAGAAGTAATTTCTTAGGTGAGGTTTACAGAAGGACAGGAGTACCAGGAGAATGTGCTGGTCCAGGCGGGGAGCAGATTCTGGGGGCAAATAATTAGCATTAAAATACATTGCACCAGACCAAACCCCATCAGGGTGACAGAAGGTAAATATTTACATTTTTCTCTGTGCCTTAATCATTTATCAATAGCTAGACTTTAAACCATGACCCTGGCCACTTGCTAAGATGTAAGCATTTGGGCAAAAAATTAAGAAAAGCTAAAGACATTTAATCACATCTCCTTTAAGAGTTATAAAAACCTATTCATTGCAACATCTTCGCAGCATTATAAATCCTTTTATGAAATAAGCTAACTACATTGCTATTTCAATGCTAGTTTTATAACTTTTAAAGATTTCATATTCTGATTTTTTTTCTTATGTTTATTAGGGTATTACATTAATGTGACTAAACTCTTATTTACCCCTTTTCTATTTAGTTTTTTTACCCTATGAGTCTTGTTTGTCTATTGTCTCCATCACTGTTCTATTGCTGTGAAAGAGCATCATGACTAAGGCAAGGTTTATGAAAGAAGACATTTAATTGTGGACTTATAGTTTCAGAGAGTTAGTCCATTATCACCATAGTGGGAATCATGGTGGCATGCAGGCAGGCAGGGCCCTTGAGTTGAGAGCTTTGCATCTTTATCTGCAGGCAGAGAAAGAGAGAGAGAGAATACTGTGGACTTTTTGAAACCTCATAGTCCACCCTTAGTGATACGCTTCCTCCAACAAGGCCACACCTCCTACTCCTTCTATCCTTCAAACAGTTACACCCCCTAGTGATTAAACATTCAAATACATGAGTCTATGGAAAAAAACAAAAACATTCTTATTCAAGCCATCACATTCCACTCCTTGGCCCCCACAGGCTTGTAGCCATCTTATAGTGCAAAAATGCATTCAGTCAAATTTCAAAAGTCCCCATAGTCTATTACAACCTCAAACTGTTTAAAAGTCTAGTCTAAGACTCATAGTAATCTCTTAACTGTAACTCCTTATAAAATCAAAATGAAAAGGCAGATCACATACTACAATGACACAGAATATACATTACCGTTCCAAAAGGGAGAAAAGAAAGCATAATAAGAAAATAGTAGATAAAAAAAACAAGACTGAAAACTCGTAGGGCAAACTCCAAATCCCGCATCTCCATGTCTACTACCAAAGCAATCTTCAGATATTAACTCCCTTCAGCTTTGTTGACTGCGACATACGTCCCTCTCTTGGGCTGGTTCCATATACAGTCTGAAGCTCTCCTTTGGCAGGTATCCTCTGACCCTGCCATCCCCAACATCATGGAGTCTCCAACACAATACAAGTCCCACCTCCACTGTTTCACACAATGGCCATTCTAGGCCTTTAGTTAGGGACGCCTCTGATACACAACTGGCCTCAGTGGCTTTCTTTAGCTACAGAGGGAGATTCCATAACCTCTTTTATATGATCTTGACTCTAAAGCCAGAACCACATGGCTGTGACCAAAGCTCCCAAGCTCTGCAGCTTGATGGTTCTAAACTTGGTCATCTGGTTCAATTACATCTACAACAACTTTTAAGTCCTTATTACAACTTGAAAGCTTAACTAGGTGGGCTCTTGCCATGAGGTCACCACTTTCTTTATTTCGTTTAGCATCAGGTTTCTCTTTCAACTTTGCACCACTTTGAGTACTAGCCTTAGCGCTATTACATTTAGTGGTGCTTTTTTATTCCTCAAACTGCACATTTGCATTTTTCTTTGTCCAGATTACTTCTTTTCATTTTATTGCGTAGGGGTGATTACTAATGATCATGTGACACAGTCTGTACTAGGCTGTCATAAATTTCCTTTGCCAATGCTATTAATTCATCAGTTTATCTTCAGGTAGATTTTTAGGACAATAGATAAAACAACTACATGTTCTGACAAAATATCATAAGAATGGTCTCTAGGCCACTTATTAATATTTTTCACCTCTGAGACTTCTTCACCCAGGCCATCATAATCTGCATTGCCCTCAGCAGTACAGTCTTCCGTGATCCTACCCGTGTGGCCATTAAGCCCCGTTTAAAGCATTCAAAAACTTTCCCAACCCAAAGTCTCAAAGTTCACATTCCTTCCACAAGCAGCATGGTCAGGCATCTCAAAGTAATACCCCACTTTGGGTACCAATTTCTGTCTTAGTTAGGGTTACCATTGCTGTAATAAAACACCATGAACAGAAGCAAGTCGGTAAGGTGAGGGTTTTAATTGGCTTATGATTTCACATTAGGGTTCATTATTGAAGGAAGTCATGAGAAGAACTCAAAGTAGGGCAGGAACCTGGAGGCAGGAACTGATGCAGATGGAAGATTGCTGTTTACTGGCTTTGCTAATCATGGCTTTCTCGGCCAACTTTCTTATACATCTTAGGACCCGGATCTCGTCCAGGCATGACAACACCCATAATGAGCTGCTTACCACCACATCAATCATTAATTAAGAAAATTTATAATGCCTTAAAGCATTATAAAAAATATAAACCTTCAACATATTACAAGTCTTACAGTCTTACAAGTTCAAATACTTAAAAATTTAGCATCTTTAAAATATTTAGCCTCTTTTGAAGTCCAAAGTCTTTGTAAAATTTCAAAATCTCTTAAAAAGTCCTTCAACTGTGAGCTCTTATAAAATAAAAGGTAAGTTAAATGCTTTCTTGTTTCAGGAAAAAAGAACCACGGCACAGTCACATTCTGAACAAAGCAAAACCAAACTCCAAAAGTGAAAGTCATTCAACGTTCAATTATTTGGGATTCATTCATAATGCTCTGAGCTCCTCCAAGGGGCTTGAGTCAATTCTTTGGCTCTATTCTTTGCAACACACACAGATGGTCTCCTAGGCTCAGGCTGGCCCCACTCCACACCTGCTCTCTGTCCTTGGTGGTTGTTCCACAGTACTGGCAAATCCAAAAATGATGGTGTCTTCTGCTGAACCTGGCCTGCACTTTCACCCGATAGACTCCTCTAGGCTCTCTTCAGGGACTCTAACCCTGCCACACAGTGCCAAGCCTCAGGTACTCTCTCTGACCCCTTCATGCCTTCAAAACTAGCATCATCTGGATGACCCTAAGATTACCACATAAAACTTCAAGCATGAGGTCCTTCTGTAGTCACCTCTGAAACACAGATTCTATGTGCTAAATCAGAGGAAACACTTCCCAAAAATTTTCACCTCTGAGGTGCTGGGTTTTTTCTTAATCACTGCTAATCTCTCAACTCCAGCTGACTAGAATGGATTATTCCAGAAAAGCAAAGGTTTCAGTTTACTGGTTCTCGTATCTTGTTAATCACAGCGCATTCTTCTGCCCTACCTAACCAGAACCACAGAATCTTAATTCACAACAGAAAACAACCTGGATAGTCTTTAAACTTCCCTTTGAAACTTCATAAGCCAGGCCTCTGTTCTCTGCATTGCCCTCAGCTTTCTTATCTTCCAAGCTTCTACATAACATCCTACTGAGTTCTGAACACTCAATGGCTTTTCTCACCCAAAGTTCCAAAGTCCTACAATTTTTCCAAAAACAACGTGGTCAAGGTCTGTCACAGCAATACCCAACTCCTGGTACCAACTTCTGTCTTAGTTATTCTTTTATTGCTGTGAAGATTCACTATGATCAAGGCACCACATACCAAAGAAAACATTTAATTGAGGTCTTGCTTATAGTTTCAGAAAGATAGTCCATTATCACTAGCTCATTATCATCACAGTGGGGTGCATGGTGGCATGCAGGCAGGCATGGCCCTAGAGCTGAAAGCTTTACATCCTGATTCACAGGCAGAAAAATAGGCTCTGAGCCCAGTATGAGCTTTTTGAAACCTTAAAAACCCATCTGAAGTGACACACTTCCTCCAACAAGACCACACCTCTTAATCCTTCTCGTCCTTTCAAACTCCCTGGTGACTAAGCTTTCAAATATATGAACCTACGGGGGCTATTCTCATTCATCCCACCACATCTATAATAAACCGTTTTTTATAGAAGATGTAATTTACTATATATGAATAGAGGGGCATTAGTTGTGTAGAGGATCAAGTCAGCCAACAGATTATTGTGCTGCTAGATCCTTAAAGTAGTGAATATATTTCTTTTTTTATATTGAAATTTATTTTAATTTTTTCATGTATATGGATGTGTTTCCTGTGTGTGTCTGTATACCACATGAGTGCCCAGTGCTGACAGAGGTCAGAAGAGGATATTGATGCTCTGAGACTGGAGTTACAGATGGTTGTGAGCCACCATGTGGGTACTGGGAATTGAACCCTGGTCCTCTAGCGGAACAGTCAGTGTTCTTAACCACTTTGCCATCTCATCAGCCAGTGGATATATTTCAACTCTTGTTTTCTCATCAAATTATTACTTGATTTGTTTGATTTTTTATCAGTGTTCTTTAACATTAACATAATGTCCAATGTCTATACAAACATAAGTGATCTTTTGCTTCTAATATTTTTAGCTTTATTATTTATGTAAAAAAAATCATAACATTTTTTTCTTTACGCTTTTTTTTTTTTTTTTTGAGACAGGGTCTCACTTTATAGATCTGGTTTCAAGATCATGAAGATCAGTCTGCCTCTGTATCTGCCTCCTAACTGTTGGGATTAAAGATGTGTACTACCATACCTGGCTCTTCATACTAATTTTGAGAAACCAAGCCACAAGTTAGTAAAACTTACTTAAAGCACAGAAACATATAACGAATGGAAGAAAACAACTCCAATAGTCAATGTAAATATGACTGAAACTCATAATCACAAGTAATCAAAACTGTACAAATTAAAATGACACAATATTTATTGTCTGTCACAGAAAGCTGGCAATTGCTGAATACTGGGCGGCGGAATGAGAGGAAAGAGATGGTATAGGAGTCTAAATTAGACTGATTGCTTTATGATTTTGCAATGCTGTATCCCACCATCTAGAATGTCTGCTTTATGAACCACATTGTGGGAAAACTGCTCCAAGTACAAATGCAGAAGCAAAATCTGACCCACATGTTTGGTAGTGAGTGATCCTAGAGGGAAGGGAAATGATGTTTTCACAGAGTGGACTAGTTTGCAGAAACGAAAAGCATAATCTCAAAGCCGCCAAAGTCCCTGAAAAGACCATAGATGGTGTGGAAGATCTCCAGGTCCCACCCATGACCAACGAGCTATTATCAGTGAGTGGGTGTTGAGGAACGGAGGAATGGCGGATCATTTCTCTGAGGATGCAGCTACTTGAAGATTCTCAGGCTCCAGGGCATGGCCCCACTCCCACGCACATATGGTCAGCACTAACTGTGCTTGGTGGATTACCAAAAATAAAAAATAAACAAGGCATGGAGTTGGGAGGAGGATTTGATGGGGGTAATATGGGGTAGTTAAATGAAAACGTGTTTGATAGATATGATCAAATTTCATTGTATATGTGTCTAAGACTGAAAAATAAGGTTTTTTTTTCCTAAAAGCATAAGCTTTAGGTAGAGTAAGCTTTAAGCAGTTAAAGTAAGCCTTAAGTAGTGTGTTTGCTGTATTTGTGTTAGTGCTTTTTAATCATCAATAATTTAATCTTCATTTATAAGGCTAAAGTGTTCTCTTATTTTAAAAATATTTTAAGTGTATCTGTGATCATCTTATGCTTTCTTGTGGGAACTAAATATTTAAGTGAATGAAAGTTTTGTGAAGCTCCTGGTACTCAGAAAATGTTGTATGGTATGAGCAACCCATTATAATCTAAAGCAAAAAAGCAAAAGTTCACACTTACGAACGAAAAGGTAAGATGCAGATTTCATTACGATCAAGAGGGATCACAATCTATGTAGATAATTCCCACATGCTTTTAGTGATTCCATATTGCCTCTGTCTGTTTATGCTACTATAACAAATCATCTCAGACTAAGGGGCTTAAAAACAATAGATATTTATTTCACGCTATTCTGGCAGCTCAGTCTAAAACCATGTTGGGTTTGGTAGGTGACAAGGACTATTCTTGAATTCCAAGAGAGCACCTGGCATGGTATCAGAAAAAAAGATGAATTTCCTTCCTTTAGCCTCTTCATACAGCCTTACACTAATCCTGTACTTGAGAGTTCTACTCTCATGACTTAGTTACTTCTTGGAGTCCCACTTGTTCGTATTATAACTTTGGATAGTTAGTTTTAACACACAAATGTTACGGGTCTATTCAAAGTACAACCTATAGGTATATAAAAGTATTTGCAAAAATGATTGCAAGAATTGGGGACATGGTTCCATGGTAGAGCACTTTCCTAGTACTGGGAAGGCCCTGGGTTCAATGCTCAGAACTGCAGAATAAGTAAATAAAGATCAACGATGCCTTACATTAAATTTTTAATATGGATCAGGCGTAAAGGAAACAGGAAAAGAATAAAAAGTTTTACCCTCAAACTATTGTTTGTTTTTGTTTTTCAAGACATGGTTTCTGTATGTAGCCCTAGATGTCTGGAACTCTCTCTGTAGAGCAGACTGGTCTTGAACCAGGAGATCTGCCTCCCTCTGCCTCCCACCTGCCCCTACCCTCAATTTTCTTATCTTTTTACCGTAGCCCCCATGCCCAGACAGGTACTGTAATGTTACAGGTACTGTAGTGTTGCTCTTTTATTTAACTGAAAATTCTAGAAGCAAATATCCCAACTTGTTGGCAATACACACTTCTGAGAAGCAAAGTTATAAGCTGAGCTTATAGTTAGAGTATAAATCGGGTATAGTTTAAAATTTGTATCAGTGTGGAAGATACAAAGCAGCACAAAAGGTGAAGGCATTACCTCCATTTACTTTGGAGTTTTTACTGGCTTCTGGGTAAAATCTGTAGGAACTAGGGAGGGTAAGGCAAGTCACCAACATGTCACACAGTCACAGAACAGCTCAGATCAGAAGTTATTAATCAAAGATGCTGTTAATTATAGTTAAAGGAAATCTTTAGCTTGGTTATGAAAATGAATTCAGACCTGAGAGATGGCCCAGCGCTTAAGAGCACCACCCAGGTTCCGGTCTCAGCACTCTCATCAGATGGCTCACGACCACCTGTGTCTCTAGTTCTGGAGACTTTGACACCCGCTTCTGGCTCCCATGGGTACCTGCATACTCAGTCACACACATACACATAAAAATTTAAAACAAAAAATATTTTAAAGAAAATGAGTTAGAAATGAACCAGAACAGTCTATAGACAGGAGACTCTTTCATTAAACGAAGACTCAGTTAGTCCCACTTCTTCCCCATTCACACCTGCTCTCCATGGAGTTTATTCACACTACAAAATGTACAACCCAGTGACTTCCTCTAAGATGGACACCTGTTCGGAGCATCTCTCAGTCCCTTCTCCGCCCCTCTACTGTCTGTGAAGATTCAGATTTTTTGGAAAGTCAGTCTATTTCTCTCCTTTGTTATTTAAAATCTATCTATCTATCTATCTATCTATCTATCTATCTATCTATCTATTTATTTATTTATTTGGATGTCTTTGTGTGTATGTGTGTGTATGCATGTGTGTGTACCTATGCGAGTTTATGTGCATGTCATGCACACAGGTGCCTGGAGAGGGTGTGGAGTTGCCTGCACTGTAGCTTCAGGGGGTAGTGAGCCAGCTGTTGTGGGTTTGAGGCACCAAATGTAGCATCCTCTACAGGAGCAGCAAGTTAACTGTGGTTTCACATTGCTGCAAGAGACGCAAGCATGGGACGAGGTGGTTGTTTATTCAGCTGTGAATGGCAGGACTTGGAACGTGTGCTTCAGTCAAGCAGTATTTACAAACATCTATGTACCTGAGAGTGTCCCAGTGTACTCAGAGACAGAGGGACAAAAGTGACCACAGTAGGACTCCTTTCCGAAATGTCAAATTGCAGAGATACACTGTATAGTGAGAATTAGTTAGTTAGTTAATTAGTTAGTTAGTTAGTTAGCTAGCTAGTTAGTTGTGACTTAAAAAAACAATCTGGTTATGATCCACAAATAGAAATAAAGTGTACCTGTGAGCACACATTCTCAGAAAGAAACTGTACCTTCAAACTGAAGTCTTGTGCAGTGCTGAGTAACTGACTGTGGGGAGGTTGAAATGTTGCCAGGCTAATTATAACTTATCTTTGACTATCTTTAGGCTCCTAACTGGTTATTCTTTGCCTACTTTTGTGTCAGACCTAAAGTCCTATGATTAACAGATTAAAAAAACAAACAAACAAGCAAGCAAGACAAAACAACAACCACCAAAACCCCACTTTTGGAATGTAGTAACTGAACAAAACCCTATATTCCACCAAACAAAGGGCTAAGAATGCTGACAGATAGTACCTAAGGACTGTTGCAGTTTTCTACCCATTTTTCTGTAGCCTGCCTACATGATAGACCCATTCATGTATTTAAAAAGTATCTTGATGATACATGGCTTTTTGTTGTTGTTTTGTTACTATATAAAAACTTCATGAAATTTGCAGGCAAATGGTGGGATCTAGAAAAGATCATTCTGAGTGAAATATCTCAGAAGGAGAAAGACAAACATGGTATATACTCACTTATATAAACCTATAAGATATGACAAACATAATGAAATCTATACACCTAAAAAAGATTATCAAGAGAGCGGACATGGGGTAAGATGATCAATCCTCATTTAGAAAGACAGATGGGACGTGCATTGAACGTATGACAGGAGTCTACTGAACGCATCTGAAAGACTCTAACTAGCAGTGTTTTCAAAGCAGATACAAAGACTCATGACCAAACCTTCGGCAGAGTACAGGGAACTATATGAAAGAAGGGGAGTTAGTATGATGGGGAAAGGATAGGCGCTCCACAAGGACCAAATATATTTGGGCAAAGGGTCTTTTCAGAGACAGACATTCAATCAAGGACCATGTATGGATATAACCTAGAACCTCTGCTCAGATGTAGCCTGTGGTAGCTCAGTAACCAATTGGTTTCCCATAGTGAGGGGAACAAGGACTATTTCTAACAGGAACTCAATGACTGGCTCTTTGACCTCCCCACCCCCCAAGGGAGGAGCAGTCCTGTTAGGCCACAGAGGAGGGCTTTGCAGTGAGTCCTGAAGATACCTGATAAAACAGGATCAGATGAATGGAGAGGAGGTCCCCCCCTATCAGTGGACTTGGAAAGGGGCACAGTGGAGATGAGGGAGGGAGGGTGGGATTGGGAGGGAATGAGGGAGCGGGACACGGCTGGGATACAGAGTTAATAAAATGTAACTGATAAGAAAAAATAAAATTAAATAAAAAAAAACTTCATGAAATTGCCATTTCAACATGGTATTTGGGGAGATTTAAATTTATGTGCCTAGGCCATGATCACTCATATTTGGCTCCAGGATAAACCGTCTCATCTCCTGTCAGACATGAGAACTGTGGTTTTGAAAGGGCTAAACTAACCTTACAGATTCCATTTTGAATTTTAGGCCCCATGTTAAACTAAATTCTCTTAGTACTTTTCCAGAAAGCAGAAGGACATGAGCAGAGATAAGGAAATGGGCAAACTGAGTCAAAGACCTGCTGACCCACCCTGTTGTAAAAGAGTAACCAGGCCTGCAATTTTGAGATATTGTTACCTAGCAACTGACCCAGATGGTCCCTGTTCCCCACCCAGATAGCCCCCAGTTTATGACCAGAGTCACATAGCAGGACTTTCCAGGTGTGGGGCAACATGACTGTGGTCCTGAGTATGTGCTAATCGCTGCCCCCCTCCCCAATAGCAGCCAAATCTGCACATAGCAGGACACGCCGGGCGTGACTTTAAGATCATACATCCTCCAGATGTCCGGGACAGGACTAACTGGACTTGGTGCCCAAAATTGACCAATTATTTTAAAAGTCAACTACCCTACCCAATCCAGTGTTGCCAAGCCTGTAACCTCCACGCTTCCCCAAGCTTTTTTCTTAAAAAACCCGAGGCTTTTGTCCAGGCTGTCTCTTGCCTGCATGATGGGCAGCCCCACACGTGATGGTTTGAATAAACCTCTGGCAGTTTGCATCAATCCCGCCTCCGAGTCTCCTTCCTGCACTTCCCAGGTAATTGGGCTCCTTATAGGCCTGACAGTTTATTTTGGGTGAACAGTGACCCTGTACACACATACATCCTGATAATTTAAATACATTTTTTCAGAAAAAATCTGGCTTGCTATGATATATGCAATTGAGTGATTGGCTAGTATTTGTTGTCTTCATTTAATTTAAAACATTAAGTCAAGAATAACTTTAAAAGCTAATAAAACTCTCCTTAAAACTCTGCAATTCTCAATATGTTTTCTCCTCTGTCTGTCTCTCTTCCTGTTTCTCTTATTGTACTTTCTCAGTTCTCTATCCTCTGCTTTTCTCCCCTCTCTCACAGGTAGTCTTGACCATGTCCAAACTACTGGCCATGTTTATTCTACTCACTCTCTTCTCTGAATTCTTTTGGATGCCTCTGGCTTGTTCTTTCTCTCACACATCTACAATGAAAACTTTCCCTTTAACCATACCATGGAATGGTCATGTCATCAGTTTACACACAGAGGTCAGAAAAAAAGCTGCATGTGAAAGAAATTATTTAATACAAATAATTTCAGTGAAAAAAAGATGGTGTCATGAGAATAAAGTTTAACACCAGGATTCAGTCTAAGGAGACACTGGTGTTTCCTTCTTTTGATGTCAGATGGTTGAAATAGACTCTAAGAAATTTAAATCTCCCAAGGAATCTGCCCCTGGGAGAGGAAGTGGCTGAAGCCTTGGGGGCATCCTGAGCCAGATTTTTGTCTCCAGTGGGATGACTAACACCTTATCAGATGATCTTGCAGTGGACAGCTTGGTAGGAGAGACGTAGAGCTTGAGACAGTCATGAGGGGGACCACACATTTCCTGTGTCCTCCTGTTTTCTGTTTAAGCCCTATTCTCAGACCAGGATCCCCTGAAGATATTCTTGAGATAGTCACTGGGTCACTTCATCCCTCAGGGATACATTGAGTAAAGTTCCCTTGTCTGTTATCTGCTCCCTTAGTTGGCTTATTGAGGAAGGGTGGCTGAACCTGTCATGTAGGAGGCATAGGTGTAAGAGGAACTTTTATTCTCCTGCTCCCATTGTTGTCTTGAAGACTTACTGCTTACTAAGCTCACCCTTTCTTATTCTTGCTGAGCTCTGGGCTGGCTGGTTCAATTCAGCTGTTCTGATTCAAACTTCTCTCCCAATTAATTTATACAATGTGGTTTCTCTCTCGGCTTCTGAATTGCTCTGCTTGGCCCCCAACTATCTCCAACAATCTGCTCTAATCTCTTGGCTCCTTCTCATTCTCTGGCTCATTTGGTCTTCACCTGAGTTCTTTCTCTGCAACTTATCTCTCTATTACTGTTGGTAATACTCTCCCTGTAATACTGTCTCCTCTCTCTCTCTCTCTCTCTCTCTCTCTCTCTCTCTCTGCCCCTTAAGTAGCTTCCCTTTCCTCTCTCTTTTTGTGAGACTTGGGCATATCCTATTCTGCCAAGTCTTTCTCTGATTTTACACTGTTTCTGCCACTCAATTAGGCATCATTTTTCAAATATGTGTGCTTCCTTTTACAAAATAATTTTTGTAAAAACCTTCATTGCTTGGGATTAAAGGCATGTACCACCATGCCTGGATCTAAGCTCTTCTTTACCTAAAACTTGTTCTACACCAGGCTGGCCTTGAACTCAGATCTGCTGTATTTCAGCCAGGTCACACAGACCTAGAAGGTCTTTGGATAGGATCTCTTGCCAGAACAGCTATGTTCTGAATTAAAATTCGTCTACACATAGGCTGTGACCTCTGAGACCAGTGACACATGGAGAACATAAAGGGATGAAAGGCACATTTGGGATTATGCTGCCCCCAGCAAGATGGTCCCAAATGGAGAGGAAAGATGGATGCTCGCAGCAGCTACGGAAAGTCCTTTTTATTCCAGGTACGTTTTCTAGTCTTTCCACTTCAGCAAACACCAGCTGCTTTCTACTGTGTGAATCAGAAAAATGAATGTTTAGACTTTGGCTTGGATTCCCAGAGTCAAACCCTTGTTAAAATTCTCTCCAAGCAGTATACTTTAGACTTTGTTTTCCTGTTAATTTGGGGATTTGGGGGCCTTTCTTCTTCTTTTTCTTCTTCTTCTTCTTCTTCTTCTTCTTCTTCTTCTTCTTCTTCTTCTTCTTCTTCTTCTTCTTCTTCAAGCAATGTAGGGTTCTTTCTAACTTTATTTGAGCAGATGACAGGTGTTTGGCTTTATCTTTTGGGGTTCTTATACCGAAATATTTGGGATATTATTACATAGAGTAACACAGTGGTCACAGCGGTGAAGGAGAGAGAGGAGGAGGGGGAGAGTTTTCAGAAGCACTGGGAACTGCAGAGATGGAGACACTGCTCTGCCATTAATGCAATCAGAGGTTTCAGGAGAAGCATGGTTAGGTCTTCTTTATCTTGGGTTTGCTTTTTCCCTGCCAAGACCTGCACATTTTTATGTAGGAAACATTAAATATTAGTTCTTTTTCTGAAAAACGAACAAACAAAAAGGAGAACAACTTTTGTTTATGACAAAGAATTAAAATCTTTTATCGCCCCCTCTTTGTGAGACTTTGATAAAAAATGTGTTACTTCCCATCCCCCAGTCAAACTTTTGTTTATACAAAAAGCTCACTGCCTTCTCAGAACTGAAATGACTTAAGGAGCCAACCCTTCTCTGGCTTGTGTCCATTATAAACGTGTGTGTGTGTGTGTGTGTGTGTGTGTGTGTGTGTGTGTGTAAATATATATCTGAATATATATGAAATATATATATATATATATATATATATATATATATATATATATATATA